>NW_018408653.1:1160226-1172954 GCF_002113885.1 Mizuhopecten yessoensis
AGCACCATCACCTGATCTTTGTCATTGATGTCAGTATATGATGTAGTAGACTTAGCACCATCTCCTTATCTTTGTCATTGATGTCAGTGTATGATGTAGTAGACTTAGCACCATCTCCTGATCTTTGTCATTGATGTCAGTGTATGATGTAGTAGGCTTAGCACCATCTCCTGATCTTTGTCATTGATGTTGGTATATATGATGCAGTAGGCTTAGCACCACTTTTGATTCTGCTTCCCTTTTTCAGTGTATGGAGCTAGGGACTATAACTAAACTCCATCTGCTGGTCCTCTGGTCAATGTTTTCAATGCACACCGAAGCCTGTGCCAAAACTAACACTGTTGATTGAAAGCCTGGAAACGCAGCACCAAATCACTATGTGCGTTACACATAAACCTGGAATAATAATTTGGAGGAAAATAATAATGTTGATTTACACTGAAAAATGTTACATATGTTTATAATAGCACTTCAGATCAAGGGAGATAATTAAATCAGAAACTGTGCCGTAATTACATTTGGCTTGTGCATCTGGTCTCGGTGGGGTCGTTATGAAATAAGGCATAGGAATATATCAGACACATCTTTAGGACTGGAAAATTAATTAAATTTTCATCAGGGAGAGGCCATAAGCTAGCTTTTGTGTACAGCGCAGAGAAACTAGAATTAATATTGGATTATATATACAGCCAGCTACTGAGGGATGTCATGCATGCTGTCTACATTTGTTTATTAAACAAATCGGTGTGGTCAGAAGTTGATCTATGGTGTTAAGTGAAGGGTGTAATGACTCTTGACCAGAGGGCAGTCGAGGAGGTTTGGTTAGCTTGTGGTAGTTGATGAGAAAAGTATGTTTTAAAGTTTTAACTAAGCTTTGCATCAGCAGCATTTTTATTTAATTTCTTATTTTTGTTGTTTGTTTGATTTATTCTATGTATCTTCTCAATTCAAAAGAAACCTTGAATTGAATTGTTAGATGCCAAGAAATTGTGAAATTTTCATAATGTTCATATAGCTGAAAAGGGCAAAACATAATTGTCTAGAATCCCAACGCATGTACTTTAAGTTTGTAAGGTGTTTTTTTTAATCTAAATTATATTTTATGAATATGCATGTCAGGTGGAAAATTTTAGAGTCATGAAGCCAATCAGGCTTTGGACCTGATGGGGTCAGAGGTCGTAGGTGCTTGGTCACCTCCTCTGAAGTATGTGACCAGTGTCCAGTACTGTCATTGTCCATGATCACCTCACACTTCACACTGGCCATCCTGACAGGAAACCCATCCCAATCTCAGCCTGATAATATAGCATCAAACAGTTTACATATATCTTAATCCTAGCCGACTGCAGATTTACAGCGAACCTAAATAACCTTGGTTACTCACTGGATAAGGGAGATCACTCTCCCGTTAATTCAGTGATTTATCAATGACATATGTTTGTTATTAACCCAGATGATTTCTATAAAGATCTCGCTGGAGGAATATTTGAAATGGCATGTAAATGGCTTTGACCAAGATGTGTTTGTAATTATAGTAAATCGGTAACACTGTAAACCTCTGATATGGGACTGATCCTGGCTAGCTTTGTCTACATTCTCAAGTTTAGTAAATAAATTCAAAGTCATCATTCTGATAAGCCTGCTCAAGTCTCCTGCTGTATTTACAACCCCTGGGTAAGTATAAAACAGTGCCACAGAAGACCACATGTCAGTTTCAGATCACATGGCCCCTCCCCAGCGCCCTTTCACTAACTTTCCTGTCACCCCCGTCATCATTATAGAAACTTTTCATAATTATAATAATCTTGCTTATCTTAAATCCAGTTTTATAAATATATTATGGTTGCTATGGAAAACAGTTGAAATAAAAAAGAATAGTGTTTTTTTCCCCTTCACCAAGGATCTCAAATTTTGCTACCAATCCTGATGTCAACACCACAGAGATACACAACTGTTTCATGTGGTTATCTGTTAGGTATTTGAGTGGGCTTACTATTTATTATAAACGCCAACAGAAAGCAGTTTAAAGCTTATATGAGACTTTTAGCTTCTTCCAAACCAACCAACACTATTTCGAAATTTGATTTTCAAAATGAGTTATTGTGTGGAAAACGTAAAAATGTAGCGTTATAAACTGATAACAGAAATCCACCAAAATACCAACTGTTGCAGCCACGTGGGCTTTGACTGGCATTCCCAGCTAGCCATGCTGTTGTAAACGGAATGATGTATGTATCGAACAAAGCTCATGAAACAAATCTACTGCTTTTGGTTTGAAAATTCAATATGCGGTTCTGTTATCTCAAGTTTTTATCAAGTAAACCAGAATCCATTGAGAAGATGAATTTTGGTGGTGATGTAATAAAGAGAGAGAAATCGGTGTCTAACCCCTTTTTGTAGGGAGCAACTCAAGTGTTGGAACGGAGAGGCATTAATCTACGGCACATACATCACACGAACCATTACAATCGGCAATATAACCGGAGATTTTTTTTCTTTCTAGATAAAGCCATCAATTTCAAGTGATAAGATTTGAGCTTGCCGAATATTTACTGTGTATATTAAAGAGTTGACAGGGAGATAGGGGAGAATGACGGGAGAGAGGCGAGTGACAGGAGAGGGGTGAATGATGGGAGAGAACCAATAGGGAAGTTTATAAGAGGGTGGGTAGGGAAGAAATAGGGAAACAAAGGGAGAGAAAGAAAAAGGTGGAAGCGACAAGAGAAAATTAACAGAAAAGTGAAGTTGTGAGAAAGGTAGGAGAGAAGTGACAAGGGAGAACTGACAGGAGAGAGATGGAGTGAAGGAGGGGGGAAGGGAGAGAGAGGAAAGTAAAGATAGATGGATAAAAAAGGGAAGAGAAGGAGGAAACAGGAAAAAGAATGGGTGAGAGTAATAGAAAAAATTAAGGAATGAAGGAAGAGATAAGATAGTAAGAAAAAGAGACAGGAGACTGAAAGAAACAAGAAACTGGGAATAAAGGTACAGACAGAGAGAAGAAAAGAGGAAAAGAAGGAATGAAAGATAGGACACAGGATGAGAAGAAAAGATACAGGGACCAAAGGAAAAGATGGGAAATGGAGGGAGAGACAAGGAAATGAAAGAAAAGTAGGAGAGAGGGAGAGTGAAGGAACTAAGAGACAGAAGATTGAGAAAAGTAGACAGAGAATTGAAAAAAAAAGAAGGAAAGAAAATAATACACATGAGTAAAATATTGAGAGTGGAAGAGATGAAATATACCGGGGAGTAAAGGAAGAGATGGGAGTAAAGAAAAGACAGGGATAGAGAGAAGAAAGAAAGGAATGAATTAAGGGATGAAGGGAAAAGTAGTGGATAGGTGGGCAGTGAAAGAAATGAAGGGAGAAATGGGAAGTGCGAAATTTGAAGTTATGAAAGAGAAAAAATTAAATAGAAAAGACAGAAAAGATGGAGAGATCAAATGTTAAGGGATGGAAGTGAACTACCATCAGACTGACTGGGGGTGCTTTGTTTCA
The DNA here is from genome assembly GCF_002113885.1 of Mizuhopecten yessoensis. Taxonomy (NCBI): domain Eukaryota; kingdom Metazoa; phylum Mollusca; class Bivalvia; order Pectinida; family Pectinidae; genus Mizuhopecten; species Mizuhopecten yessoensis. Next base: position 1,163,721 of record NW_018408653.1, read on the forward strand.
CTCCCCATGATGCAGTTCCTCAGAGTTTGGACTAATTGTCTCGCACATTCCATTAGAGCTCAGTCTTGGTCTTTATCAGTGAAGTTTGAGTGGTTTGATGGCATAGTTGTACTCCATTAGGAAAAGTGAATCTTCGAGGCTGCTTCACACCTGTTTTGGTGCTGCCAATGATTCGGTTGGTTTGATCCCGCCGAACTACTTTTTGTGGATTTTCTTTCGGAAGAAAGAGATACATTTCAAGGCAACATGTGTGAGAAGATTTGTTGATTTTAACCTGAAAACCATCAAGTGTTTTTAACAGGAAAAGCCATCATGAGGCTGTAACGGTACGTCATCAATAACTTGAAAAGGCCGTCTGCTCCCTGGTTAGCAGCGTGCGAGCCAGTCACGGTAGAAGTGCCGAAGATTATTTTGAAAACAGAAGTATTTTTGTATGTTTTTGCATTGGTTTAATTGCCCAAGCTTCCGCCCCAAGATATATTGCTAGCATACCACATGTCTGGTGCACCGTGGAAACTGCAATATTACACGCTACTTAAAATTTTAATGCCGAAATGCAATTAATTAGGCCCCGGGTGCTCGGATGGAAAAGTTAGGCCTTAAGAGGGATCGCAGTGCGCTGATAGCCTTGAGAAGGGGATACAGTCTGCCCTGGATCCTGCCATTAATTACACTAAATGTGTGTAGGTAGGATAGGTTTATAAGCTGAAAGTTGGCTTGTCTGATTGGCTATTTTTAGTCTGGACTTCGAGGGATTTAATTAACACTTGTTTGCATGACATCATGTTTATGTGAAGATTGGAATGACATTTATATGGTATTTCTTTACATCAAAGGACGTCTTATTCTGCGGTTCACTCTGAACTCCGGAGATTGTGCTACAGCTTTAAGAGCAATAAAGTGTCAATGGTTCCAAGCCGCGATGCTTCAATCTGTCTGATAAATACCGTTTGTGATTATGTCCATTAAGAAACCTATAAAAGCTGACCTTCAGCGAAATTAAACTGTACAATTTTTTAGCTTAAATTGGAACCTGTTAATCTAAAACGGGTCTATCAGAGAATATTGTATCCATTGATAGTTGGTTTAGATGGGTTTTACTGTACAAGAAATAACAACATACGGCTTGTATCTACACAATCCAGTGTTTAAGCTGGTCTTTGTGATGTGTTTAATATAAGTTCAATATTTTTTTCATCTTCTGACAATAGCGTTTAACTCTCTCAGAAAGATATCTGGTATAATGTCTTGCCTCAGCATTCAACCCATTGGTATAATGTCTTCCCTCAGCATTCATCCCATTGGTATAATGTCTTCCCTCGGCATTCAACCCATTGGCGTAATGTCTTGCCTCAACATTCAACCCATTGTTATGATGTCTTCCCACAGCATTCAACCCATTGGTATAATGTCTTCCCTCAGCATTCAACCCATTGGCGTTATGTCTTCCCACAGCATTCAACCCATTGGTATAATATCTTCCCTAAGCATTCAACCCATTGGCTTAATGTCTTCCCACAGCATTCAACCCATTGGCATAATCTGATCTTTGTCATTGATGTCAGTGTATGTATGTCTTCCCACAGCATTCAACCCATTGGCATAATGTCTTGCCTCAGCATTCAACCCATTGGTATAATGTCTTCCCACAGCATTCAACCCAATGGCGTAATGTCTTCCCACAGGATTCAACCCATTGGTATAATGTCTTCCCACATCATTCAACCCATTGGTATAATGTCTTCCCACAGCATTCAACCCATTGGCGTAATGTCTTGCCTCAGCATTCAACCCAATGGCGTAATGTCTTGCCTCAGCATTCAACCCAATGGCATTTTGTTCAGTCGTATCGTTTGAATATCTGTCCATAGCATTCAATCCAGTCTGTGTTATGTCTGCCCTTGTGTTATGTCTGCCCTTGTGTTCAGTCATATCAGCTGAATATTTTGTCCCTAGTATTCAACCCTGCCAGTAGTTGTCTTCTGACATTAGTAGGTGACTTTCTCAGACCGATATTTGCCCACAGCATTCAACCCTATCAGTGCAATGACACTAAACCCCCTGAACAGCTCACCTACAAAAGTACAAAGTCTGCCTCCCATTATAGAAGCTTCCAAAGTACCTTCATTCCTTATAGATTATGTATACATTAGGGGAAATATCTTCATTCCTTATAGATTATGTATACATTAGGGGAAATGCACAACAGGTTCACAAAGATCCACGAAAATAAGTTTCTGTCAGTCATTGTGTCTGAAGTCCATATCATTATGTGTTTATTCAATGTAAGTGTGAACCATATGTATACTACAATAGCTGTGGTAAGTAATGCACATATAAAACAGTGACTGCTCTGACTAACAGCTCCAAAGTTACCACCACTTTCTGGTCTTATTTTGGAGGGTACTGACGCCAGTTCTGATTTGGCACATAAGAATAACTCGATGGCCATTAATAATGAAAAAAGGATCATGCATCACTTCCAAAAAAATCTTCATCTTAATTGCTGAAAGAATAAATCCGGTTGATTGTTTCTAACTTCAATGGCAGATCGAGGGCTTCCTGAAGAAAACAGATACCTTTTTGTGAAACATGAGAGGAGGCTTGGGGCCCCTTGTCCCCCCTCCCCCTCTAAATCTGCTACTGTGTAGCTACTGAGCATTAAGGCACTACCGATGTAATTAAAGGCTATACCCAGACAATGAATTACATTAATTTGCTGCACTCTGCAGGCTTAAATATTGCACAAAGAATGCAGCTATCTGCATCCTGCAGGCGTATATATTTGCTAATTGTAACTATATATAGATCATCACTGCCGAGTTGTTTTGTATACATGGATGGAATCTGTATTTTCAATTTCGTTGCTGTTTTTGTAGGTTTACTGTTAATTGTTTTCATCAACAAAAACGTGGATCATCCTTCAACTCCTATTTTACAAATCCAAGTCCTGTTTGTCTGTTTGAAATTAATATTGTGCAATGGCATTCATAGTCAATTATAAAGCCCTAGCCAAGTTTGCTGTATTAGAACGGCCAAAAATTTACAAAGTTTATATTCTGTGGTTTTTTTTGGGGGGAAATGATAATAGCAAAAATAGGTCTAGCCTCATTGAATAAGTGGTTACTTGCAAACAAACTGTGTTGGTGATAGGTTCTTTACATTTATATTTCTCTCAGATCTGGATAAAGCATTTGTAACATGTTTTAATAGTGTATCTAAAAATGTAATGTATTTAAATGAAATAAATAGCACATTTTAGTGCACCTCTGAACAGAATTATGTTTCACTCCTTGGCAAGGTCTGGTTCCATTGTCACACTTTATGGGATTAGAGTGCTTCAGGAAAACTATAACAGAGATCTATTTAATATGTCGTAATTATGGCTATTAACGTCATTGATGGTAAAATAATCGTCGTCCAACTTGATGCCCATTCCGACATGGTGTTGATCAAATAAAGTATATTCTGTTAAGTAAAATAGATCATTGAGCTTTTTTAGGGGTACTCGTTGTGAGAAATTAGTTACAATTGTATAGAGACAGTTACTAAACATCTATAGCACTAAGGAAGGGTCAGTAATTGACAGGTAATAATGGTCCTGTGTTATCTTAATCAAATATATTACCTGTGATTTACCTGTACAGAAGATGTTGCTGATAAACACAGCTATTCCATTAGAAGGTAATGCACACGGATGTACTGGTCATTTTCTATACATTTCTGGTGTTAATTACAACCACAAGCTGTGTTAATTAACATAGTCTCCACACAGACACACTCCCAGATAAGCATGGAGGTAATCGCTTGCCATGTTTGTAGGATTAAATCGTTAATATTTGGAATGTTGCTGTATCGACATACTTACTAAATTTTTGCATCTTTTTTTTTCAATATTATATTTTTTTCTCCACGGGAGCCACCTTTTCCAGTTATGATATTTCAATATTTTCATTCTCCTCAAACATAGTACAATGTTTACCTTTTTCGTTCGCTGTCAATTTGTCCAGTCGTACAATATCTTGGTTAGGTTTTAGTCTAATACTCTCTAAACAATTAGTATAATGTAGGTCACTGTAACCTATCTTTTTGCTTCACTGACTCTGGTTAGACTTTGCATTTAGCTTCATTTCTTTGGTGGTTAGACTTTAACTTTGAGTTGAGCTCAATTTTCCATAAAAGTAGTGTCATGGATGTTTCACAAAAAATTCCTTGTTGAAACATGTATAATTATTTTAAATGTCTAAGGATTATCAAATGATCATGGCTGAGTATGTTAATAATGTTTTAATTCCGAGGTTTCATTCCAAATTCAATAAACATTCATCCGATTTGTGTCTGGTGGTTTTTAACTTGTTTCTAATGTAAACATAAGTATTGTCTGAGGAAATAATCATCTGAATGAATGGTGTTTTTTTAGCTCCTTGGGACTTCAGGAAATGTTCTGGAAACAAAACAATAAAATCACTGGCATCAGAGGATGTCCATAACGTTTGTTTATGCTATTATCAGGGATTGACCGGGGACTGGTCAGGCACATAGAAATGACCAGTATGTCTGTGTGCATTACTGTAATGGAATAGTTATGTGAACCAGATCTACTGGACTTGCCAGAGATGTATGGTAGACCATTAACTCCACTGATGGCCAGTTTGTACTCCCAATTAGGCTGGCGAAATGCAGCCTCACACTGAACCCATTCATAATGGGTCTGGTCACTTATGTAAGATCTGGCCTGACTGATCAACTGTTATATTCTGACCACTGATAGGAATACACACCAGCTAACTCATAATGGGTCTGGTCATTTATGTAAGCCATCACCTCCTAGACTGACCACTGTCAGGGAGATGTCCTCACCACAAAAAAGATGTAATGTAAATGGTCACTTAATCATGTATAAGTTCTGACCTCTTGGACTGACCATTGTCTTTTAGATGACCTGACTGACCAGTACTAGATATCCTCACATACCACTACCAGAAATACACACCAAGAAAGATAATCAAAAGGAGTCTGGTCACCTGTGTACAAGGACTGACCTCTCAGACTGACCCCTGTCAGGAAGTTGTCCTGACTGACCAATACAAGGAACACACACTATAACATAATCATAATGTGTCTGGTCACCTGTGAATATCAACTGACCTCACAGACTGACCTTTCTCAGAGAGTTATCCTGCACTGACCAATACTAGGACCACACATCATAAACATAATTATAATGTGTCTGGTTACTTGTGTACAGAAACTGACCTCTCAGACTGACCACTGTCAGGGAGATGTCCTCGCCACAAAAAAGATGTAATGTAAATGGTCACTTAATCATGTATAAGTTCTGACCTCTTGGACTGACCATTGTCTTTTAGATGACCTGACTGACCAGTACTAGATATCCTCACATGCCACTACTAGAAATACACACCAAGAAAGATAATCAAAAGGAGTCTGGTCACCTGTGTACAAGGACTGACCTCTCAGACTGACCACTGTCAGGGAGATGTCCTGAATGACCAATACAAGGAAGACACACCATAACATAATTATAATGTGTCTGGTTACTTGTGTACAGAAACTGACCTCTCAGACTGACCACTGTCAGGGAGATGTCCTCACCACAACAAAGATGTAATGTAAATGGTCACTTAATCATGTATAAGTTCTGACCTCTTGGACTGACCATTGTCTTTTAGATGACCTGACGGACCAGTACTAGATATCCTCACATACCACTACTAGAAATACACACCAAGAAAGATAATCAAAAGGAGTCTGGTCACCTGTGTACAAGGACTGACCTCTCAGACTGACCACTGTCTTTGAGAAGTTCAGACTGACCATGCAATACTAGATGTCCTCACAAATACACACCAGAAATATAATCATATTGTGTCTGGTCAGCTGTGTATAAGAACTGACCTAGCTGTTTCAGGGAGATGTCCTGACTGACCAATACAAGGAATACACACCATAACATAATCATAACATGTCTGGTCACCTGTGAATATCAACTGACCTCACAGACTAACCTTTCTCAGAGAGTTATCCTGCACTGACAATACTAGGACTACACATCATAAACATAATTATAATGTGTCTGATTACTTGTGTACAGAAACTGACCTCTCAGACTGATCACTGTCAGGGAGATGTTCTGACTGACCAATACGAGATGTCCTCACAAAAATACACACTATAACATAATCATAAAGTGTCTGGTCATTTGTGTACAGGAACTAACCTATCAGACTGACCCCTGTCAGGGAGATGTCCTGACTGACAAATACTAGGAATACACACCATAACATAATCATAACATGTCTGGTCACCTGTGAATATCAACTGACCTCACAGACTGACCCCTGTCAGGGAGATGTCCTGACTGACAAATACTAGGAATACACACCATAACATAATTATAATGTGTCTGGTCATTTGTGTAAAGGAACTGACCTATCAGACTGACCCCTGTCAGGGAGATGTCCTGACTGACCAATACAAGGAATACACACCATAACATAATCATAATGTGTCTGGTCATATGTGAATATTTACTGACCTCACAGACTGGTCTTTCTCAGGGAGTTATCCTGCACTGACCAATTCTAGGACCACACATTATAGACATAATTATAATGTGTCTGGTTACTTGTGTACAGAAACTGACCTCTCAGACTGACCACTGTCTTTGAGAAGTTCTGACTGACCATGCAATACTAGATGTCCTCACAAATACACACCAGAAATATAATCATATTGTGTCTGGTCAGCTGTGTATAAGAACTGACCTAGCTGTTTCAGGGAGATGTCCTGACTGGCCATTCCTAGTAATACACATCAAAAACTAGCATAATTTGTCTAGTCATTTGTGTACTCTCAGACTGACCCCTGTCAGGGAAATGTCCTGACTGACCAATACTAGGAATACACACTATAGCATAATCATAAAGTGTCTGGTCACTTGTGTATAGGAACTGACCTATCAGACTGACCCCTGTCAGGGAAATGTCCTGACTGACAAATACTAGGAATACACACCATAACATAATTATAATGTGTCTGGTCATTTGTGTAAAGGAACTGACCTATCAGACTGACCCCTGTCAGGGAGATGTCCTGACTGACCAATACAAGGAATACACACCATAACATAATCATAATGTGTCTGGTCATATGTAAATAATTACTGACCTCAAAGACTGATCTTTCTCAGGGAAATGTCCTGACTGACCAATACTAGGAATACACATGTACACCATAACATAATCATTAAGTGTCTGGTCACTTGTGTACAGGAACTGACCTCTGAGACTGACCCCAGGACTAGGAATACACATCAGTTTAGAGTTAACTCATAAAGTGTCTGGTCACTTGTGTAATCACTGGCCTCAGAGACTGACCACTGTCAGTTTCTGGTGTCCGATTACTTTAATCCAGCACTGTCTTCACATCATTAAAGGGAAATACTTATACTCAAGATTAGGTCCATACTAATTGGACATCTGCTTATTTCACATAAAATGACAATTCCATCGCAATGACCGCTCCCAGAGGTCAGATTGGTGCTCATCAAAGGAGCCATTAGCTCATGAATTGATTCCAAGACTTGTTGAAGGCTTCTATAATGGGCCACACTTCTAGGCTCTGTTTGTCTTACATCCAATGTAGGTATAGTTAGCTATAGATCTCAACTGTCAATTAGTGTGGAAGTTAGAGACAAAATAGCTAGGAGAAAGGGTGGGGATAGTAAATTTACTAAAATGGTAAACGATGATAGGGTTTTGTGGTCTTGGTCAGTTCATTTCATCTGCAGATCTGTACAGTCTATACCCATGTAGTACAGTATCAACTTTTTGTGTGGTACGTTCTACCTTTTTTCTCTACTTTTGTGGTCATAATCTTTCTATAGAAAAATAGATCTGATGAAAATCTATGTCATTTTTAGCTCACCTGGCACGAAGTGCCAAGTGAGCTTATGCCGTGGCGCGTCATCCGTCCGTCCGGCGAAGCAAACTGGGATGAAGGGCTACTAAGTTTGTTAAAATTAATGACCTTCACTCATTTTCAAGGTCACAGGGTTCAAATATGTTTAAAAAATTTAAACATCTTCTTCTCGATAACCAAACTGCCTAGGGTGATGATATTTGGCCAGTAGCATGCATGGGTGAAGGGCTACAAAGTTTGTTCAAATGAATGACCTTCACCCATATTCAAGGTCACAGGGGTCAAATATGTTAAAAACTTTAAACAACTTCTACTGAATAACCAAAATGCCCAGGGTGATGATATTTAGTCAGTAGCATACTAGGATCAAGGGCTACCAAGTTTGTTTAAATGGATGACCTTGAATCATATTCAAGGTCACAAGGAGCAAATATGTTCAAAATATTTAAACAACTTGTTCTGAATAACCAAAAGGCTCAGGATGTTGATATTTAGTCAGTAGCATGCTGGGATCAAGGACTACTATGTTTGTTAAAGTGAATGACTTTGACTGATATTCAAGGTCACTGGGGTCAAATTTGTTTAAAATCTTTAAACGACCTTTCTGAATAACCATGGGTCCCAGGATGTTGATACTTTGCAAGTTGCATCCTGAGATGAAAGGCTATAAACTTTGTTCAACATAATGACTTTGTTCGACTTTCAATCACAGGGGTGAAATGTTTTAAAAAAAAATAACAGGTTCTTTTGAATGAATTTTAATCATAAATACTGATATTTTGCCTGTAGCTTTATTTTAGATCTCTTTTAAGGTTACAAGTATGAGATTTATACCAGGTGAGCGATGCAGGCCCATTTGGGCCTCTTGTTGAATTAGTATAGAAGTTATCATCATCGAAAGATTAAACCAAATTATTTCCAGCAAAATTAACATGATACCGTATTTATCCTGCAATAAGCCCATGCCTGGTAATAAGCCCACCCAAATATAACAGTTTAGTAGAAATGTCAAAAAATGCTATTTCATTGTCCTGTAATAAGCTTACCCATCTTCTTTGTGTCAGAGTTCAAGTGTAGACCCCCATGGGCTTATTGCAGGATATAAACACTATTTCATAATTTATGACTGCCACCGAAATGTACAAGACATATCATTATCATAGTAATATGGACCATGAAATAAACATACAAGTTACATGTCATTGATAAGTCGGAGTCACTAAACGATAAACATGGATGTTGAATACTCCTGTTAACAGACAGACCTAACATCTGATGGGGGAGGGGGGG
>NW_018408653.1:1173024-1218507 GCF_002113885.1 Mizuhopecten yessoensis
GGTTTATTCTCTTTAAAAAATACATTAAAAAAAAAAACAATCTGGTTGAAAAAGACCAGCATCATCAACATGACATATATCAGGGTATTTGAGGGCCATGTTGGCAGAAACTGTGTGTGGGAGTTTTTTCCCTTTTACTTTTTCACCAGGGGGCCATTTTATCCCAGCCTTATCTCTGGATCCTACTGATTATCATCAGCTCCCTAGGGGCTGGAGTGGAAGCCTTGCTGGGTCACATATTTAGAATCTTACTCAATAGGGCAGCTTAGCTCTCTCTCTGTGCTCCATTTTTTAACTACTGGGGTTTTGATTACAAGACCTCTGCTGCACAGAAATGTTGATGTATATCAACTTTTTTATATTGTTGGAAAAGGAAAAACGTTTTCTAAAAAAGTACTGTATGATAATATGATGTTTACTGTTGGCGGGATAGCCCTGATTATCTCTGTGTGATACCGAAGATGATTTTTATTGTGTTATAAACCGTCTGGCTGCCTTTTTTCAATTTTTGTGCCTCCTTTGCTCCAGAGGTGATGGAAGAGATTTGGCTAAGATATATAGCCTTACATAGGAATTTTCAGCCAATCAAAGGCACTTGATGCCCAGTCAATCAGTATCGTGTACCATACTACTGAAACGGCTTCTGTTCATATGGCTGAACAACCCAAAGACCAATTACAAACTTTTTATTGATTACAATTTGATCAAGACGGCAGGCGAAAGAGAACAAGGGGACGGGAATCAGTGTTTGAGTATTGGAAGTAGATTATCATCTTATTTCTGTCAGTACATGTGGTTCTGAATCAAATTAGCAGAGCTGAGTTACCAGCAATCTCATGCTCAAGTTGTTAGGAAAACTTCAGTCAGAAGGTCACAGCGACTGTTAGGGGTGAGGCTGGATTTAATTTAAAGACTTACACGGATATATATATATCAATGAATGATGTGACTCATAGTCGGAGTCCTGTAAATCCTGTATCTGATGCTGTATTTTGTTAAAGTGGGTTTGCTTTGTTCTGTTACAGGAATTGGTTCAGAGTATGTCCCCTTGCCTGTAGCGACTTCCTGCGACACTGACAGCAGGTTGATGGTTTGACACTATCGGTGAACCAATTCAAGTACACCCTCTGATTCTCTCAAGGTACTGAGGAAAACTGGAACGCTGTCGACAGTTCTAGGACAGAGATTCTGGGGCGGAGGAAAGCGTTCTAGTGTATAGCTGTGTTGTACTGAAACATTCTACTTGTGATAAAACCTTTGTGTGAATTATGGGAAGCAAGCATTACTATATACTGTGATTTGACTTGGATTTTAATGTTGAATGTTCCTAGCTGTTTTGTCAACATTGGTATTAAGCATCAAAGTTCACACATCCAAGGTAAGTAAAGAAGCGTATATGACATGAAATATGTTAGCCCTAATTCAGTTGCATGTCTTTTCCCGAGAAAAATGGCTTAAGAACTTACCATTTTTCATAATTCTACTTTTATAATAGATACAGTATTAAGTTTCCATTACATTTCAAACATGATTTGCGGAATAATCACTTTTTCCAGACAACACATTGTAAGCAAATCTGAACACATTGTGTATTGAGTTTCAGGGTCAAATACGAACCTGGTCCGTTCCATTACCCCCAGCCCACCCTCTCACCCATTCTGTTACACATTAGGACTTGACTAAGGTCCAAAAACCTTTTGTGTGAAACATGATTATAGCTTAACAGATGAAGGTAAAATTAGAACCTTTAATAATTTTATGATGATTAAAATTGGAAACAGAATATACATGCTCTGGGATTCACAGTGATCTCTTTAAATACATTTAAAAAAAAAAAAAAATGAAATGAAAAAAAAAATCCCCATTACATACCATTTAGCAAATAAAGCGAGATAATGAAGTTGTTGCCGGCTCATTGAACCAGCTAGATGGTATATATATCCTGTATAGTAAAAATGATTTGTGTAGAACAACTAGGTTATATATATTTTAACCTCTGATCTTTGTAAAGGGCACCAAATAAACATAGTCGGAACACATACGTTCATTATGATTTTTGAGGAAGGTTTCCATAGAAATCAATGATAAATCTGGCAACACACTTGTATTTCTAATAAATCTGTCAGAATTTGAGGAATTTTGTATAATACACATCAATAATCAGTTGGAATATAGTTACATTAATGCGAATCAGGTTGTCCATAAAATTTTATTCACATTTTCAAGTGGAGTTGGAAAACTGTGTTTCAGATAAATAAAAACATTCTTGGCAGCAAAAGTTTCCCTTCATTTTCATGTATTGGCATTTGTGAAAGGAAATCTGTATATATATATGGGGTGATACATGTGGATTTCAATGGCTCCTTGTGTTTGTACTGGGCCCAGTGAGGCTACTCTTAAAAGTTTCGGTTCCATAAGATAGCAGAAATGGCATCCTGGTGCTCTGCATGGAAATGCATTCCCAGCTGCTGGAGTAGAAAGTGCCAGTTAAAACCCATCATACTTACATAAGGATGGCAACTGTTTAACCGGTGCGCACAAATCTCTTGGTGTATCTGATATGAATTTGTTTATTTGTGGTTTTATATGTCTTCATAACAGTTGAGGTCATATGAGACGTGTCCACTCAGTGGTCATTTTAAAGTACTATTACAATGACATAACTTACACTGATCACTAGTATGACACTCCCCCGGGTCAAGTTTTCCTGATAGCAAGCTAACCACATGTGCCTACATATATAGCCACCACTTGAAAGAAAAGAGTTATTGATATAAAAAAAAAGATAAATTTCCTGTTTGTTTCAATTAGGCTGCTGAGTAGTTTTATACCCCTCAATGCTCCTAAAACGGTGCATTTGGATTAAATATACTTTTCTCTGAAATGTAGGGATATTTGATGAATGACTTCAGTTATATATGTGTGAGGACTGGGGAGGTGCTGTATGACGATGGTGACTGGCATGTTGACACATTGTGTAAACTGTTATCTGTGACTAAACATCACACTNGGGGGGGGGGGGGGGGGGGGGGGGGGATGTTACACTGAACATGTTATCACTTCCTTACCACTGGTGGTAAGACCGGACAAGGTATTAAGAGACTGTCACCTTCTTACTTTGTCATTAATCCTGCATATTTTTTAGATAATTACAGTTCATTGTTGTTTAGGGATGATAGATGTGTTTGGTAAGACACCGTAGGTGTCCTGAGGTAGGATGGTAGGGGAGGGACGAATCATTCTGTGGTCCACCTTAGTCTTGGCTCTGTGATAGATAGCCCCCAACAAGAGGTCTAATTTACACCAAATGTCAGCTTCACAACCTCGGTGTGGTGCTGATTGCTGGTGTATAGGTACAAACAGGAAAGACCGTCTGCTCCCAGAAACACGATCCACATGTCATTTGGCCAAGAAAGGCACTCATCAATCTGTATAAGCTGGTTAACTACAATAGGTAAAAATTACTTAGGATTTACTTACAGAATGGCATTGATTCATAGTCTTGGCTGGCAGACTCTCACTGGGTTTTCTTTGCAGTTCTAGTTACATGAAGTTTTCCATTTTAGATATTTTTGTATTTTAAGTCATATTGAAATATATAAAGAGACTTGACCTCTGACCTTGATACTATCTGACCACAAGAATGACTTCATGGCATATAATGTTTCACCCCCTCCCCCCTGAGATTTTTTTTAAGCAGAACAGGATATTTGAAGAGGGTTGAAGTCCAGTTTGGATTGACCATTCTGGATAAGTGTTGTGAATCTGCACAGCTACAGATAACCACATAGGGAGTTATAGTACTTATCTTGTATTTATACTGTGGAGTGACCACTGTGGGGAATGGTCATTCTGGGTCTGACATGGTCAAACTGACTCCTTTATTAGGACCACATAGGGATACTTATCACACATGCTGCAGTAGGTCTGACAGTCAGTGTAAAGTTTACTGACATGGTGTGATACTTCAAGGTTATAATCTCCGGATGTAAATATTTACTGACTTGTTTAATGGAGGATGATACAAATTACTCCGCAAAGTTGCTGATTTTTGCCACAGATTTTGATTTGATGGATTTCATGAATGCATAATTAATTCTGGTACGTCGCCAATGTTTTATACCTTTAAGGAGAAACTTTCTAAAAAAAATGATGAAAACTTCTTTCCCACAGTTTAAGACTTCTCTGAAAGATAATAACAAAATAGGTATTGAGGAAAAAATAATTGATAAAAAGTTTGTATAAAGCTAGTGACCTGAAATATTAATGACAAGTTAATTTATTTAAGAAAAACACCTTTTTTTTGGTCGATCAGTGATTACAAAATAAAGTCTTTATTTTTAGGTCTGCACACAAGTCTGAGAACATCTGTAACTGGGAAATTGAAAACTATTGTAAATTGCCTATATTTCTTATGTTTGTTATTTTTTCATGTAAAGTTGCACGAAGCATCAACCACAGTTTCATCCATCACACAAGCTGTTGTTTATATGTATTGTAATATCTACATGTTGAGTGAACAACAAATTACATTCCTCCTGAACACTGTGTTTATCCTGTAATAAGCCCGGGGTCCAACTCCTAATCCCCGCCTCAAAGTAGGGGTCGGGTGTATGAAACAGTACAATGTAATATCATTTGTTGGCTGTGGTACTTGACTGTAATATATAGATATGGGTGGGCTTACTATCAGGCATGGGCTTGTTGCAGGGTAAATACGGTGTGTACCGAAATGTAAGTCACCGTATTAAAAATGTGTGAAATGGAAGTATTCTAATAATAGAATAAGAATCATTTTCATTTTACACATAATTGAGGAGGTGTTAGTATCTCATTAAAAATGTTGTAGTTTTTGTTTCCTGGTCATTGCGTTTAGTTTCATTTTCACTACATCAGCCTTAATCTTTTGTTTCATTTTCACTACATCAGCCTTAATCTTTTGTTTCATTTTCACTACATCAGCCTTAATCTTTTGTTTCTTTCCAATCTGAATGAACAATATTGGAATGGTCACTTTTCAGAAGATGTATTTCCAGATTAACGAATTTAATTATAGCTATATCTGATTTGTGTCGATGCCTATAGCTCAAACACCAACTTCTCTCACCCTGGAGCTGAGGGATCCGAGCGGCACAAAATTAAAGATAATGGGATATTTAATGATGATGGAATTAGCCCAATATTGATCCCCAGGACAGAACTGACCATTGAGTGGACAATGATAAATTCCAGCCGAAAGCATTTCCCATTGACTAGAATTGGTTTAGGGTGGCCCTGTAAGCCTACGATGTTCTTGTCCATGGGAAACACTTAAGGCTGGGATTAACGTTGATAAGTGTTTCTGCATATTCTTTATATCGTCATTAGAATTAATCAATTAAAAAATAATAATTAGACCTGCTATGACCAGGATTGAAATTATAATTTTACTGTCATGGAAAGGCAACAAGCAGAAGTAATTTTGTATCACATAGTTTTGCAAATGTTCATTCTATACCCCCAAAGCCATGTGATGTTATGCTCTGATGTGGCTTCAAATGCAATTTACGGTATGTTCCAAACGTTTCACTGACTCCGAGTCAATCCAAGGCATTTGGCTACTCTTATAATAAAACAGTGCTAGTGTAGTAATTATTTTGTTGGTATGTTAAATGATACCTTGTATAAAATACAAGATTTTCCTTAATATTTTCTTAGGATGTCATTTCTGTGTATACCGGTATAGGAATTTGATTAAAGAGCTGGAGTATTTAAAAAAATATGAATGGCCTAAACAGATGCTAAGCTCAAAGTAGACATTCCAATTACATTAGTAAAATATTGAGGTAGGGTAATGAGATTATTCATATGGTAAATAGATTATTTTACCATAACTACAGTTCTCTTTCAAGTTCTGATTGGTGTTGTCTTGACTTCAACTGAAATATGGAAATCTGTCTAAACACAACCCTGTGTAATCTGTAAACTTGTATAAACCAGACCTTGGTCCCACAGTATGCATTTCTGTGTAAACCTGTATAATCTGGATGCCTTTATATACCAGACTAAGTGCTATTGAATACATTCCCAAGTAACCCTACATAATCTGGACACCTGTATAAACCAGACATGCAGCTAAATCCTGCTGTAAATCTTTCTATGTAACCCTGTAAAAACTGGATACCTGTGTAAACCAAACCTTCCTCTAGGTTTTGTTTTTTTACAATTTTGTTGTAACTTAAATCTGTAAACCAAAAACCAGTCTAATCCAAACAAAAATATTGGTCGTGATGTGATATGGTGTTCAGATTGGACAGTTTTCACTGTTGTTAGAGTTACCTTTAAATGATCTTGACAGAATCTATGTATAGAATTAGTTCATCTTGATTGGCCTGTTTTTATGGAGGCGTTTGACTGTCATTGCCCAGCTAGACTGTCGTCTGTGATGGTGTCCGATGGATGTGGTCCAGGACGCAGACCATTGTTAGACCAGATAAAGGGCTGACTTAATCCATTAATATAGAGACCCAACCATATCATCATCATCATCTACAGTTACAAATAGATATCAGATGTCAGGACAAAATGCTTAGCACCGCTCTGATACACATCTGGTGACTTACGGGGAAATTCTACCTGTGTCACAGATATCTCGTCAGTCTCGGGTGAACACAGGCGGAGTTAGATCCCTTGGGTCAGATTTCCTGTCAGAGTTTAACATTTTAGGATCTAATATCCATGACTTAATCTGGATAGATGACATAGTAACAGCTGCTTAAAGACCGGGAGAGATAGCTACATCAACATATGTTAACAATCACACTTTACCTGTGGGTCTGTGTGCTGGTCACACTTTACCTGTCGATTTGTGTCCCCGGAACACTTAAGTAGCTGCTAACATGATAAGCTTTCATAGGAATACGATGTCTACAACCGTAAATCTTACTGAAACTGACATTGTTCCGTTATCAGCACAGCCTTGTATGGAGAAAGGTGATACCTGTACATACAATTTCTGCAGAAGTTGGGTTATACACTTCAACCTGTAAAACACAAGTTGAATATAAAGTTAAAATAATAAAAATAAAATAGAATGTAAACTAGAAGGAGGATATTTAATAAAATCAACTCTTTTGATGTTACAATAATAACACTATCTGTTTTTGAATTATTTATTTCATCAATTTACTTTGCCTTTAACTGTTCAAATTAACGATGTTACACCAGTTTGTGCAAAACAATCTTGCATTGAACATGATTATTAAGATTTTTGCCCAAGACAATAAATGTCATATTTTTGCCTCCCTTAACAGGCAATTGTCTTTTGAACATGGAACTATATATAATGAATTTTGTGTACAGTAAAATGTTTTCTTAGCTCCCATTGGATTCATCATAAAGTGAATTCACTGTATGTCATTATAAAAATATAATTGTTTTGATAATTTTTATCTAATGTTCTGTCATAATATTGTTCTGTTTTTATGTCTTTTTAAAGATGTATTAATTGTCCTTAACTGTTCATAGTCTACCATTAAAATTGCAAAAGATTTTAACCACTTACAGGCCAGCATCTTCAATGGTGGTAAACAAGGAAGATAAGATATGACCAAGGAAACACACTTGGTGCAGGAATCTAATAAAAACAACACAAAAACTTAAACTGTATGTTTGACGTAGAATCCAGGTGCAGCAAAATGACCAGAATTGAAATTGAAATACTGACCTTAAAAAGTTAACTCTAATAAACACATTTATATTAATATTGGTAGGAGAATAAACATATGCCCTTGCTTGGTTTTTGTATGAAATCTGAAATAGTTTCACAATTGTTTGTTTGAATCCAGACAATTTCGGGGAGGGGCCGGGGTAGGCATCACATACAAGTTGTGGAATGTTTGTGTATGATTATATGAACGAAGTATGAGGAGGGTTTGTATTTTGAATTTTAATGTATTAACACAGGAGAGAATAGATTCTGTAGATGTAAAAACAAGTTCTGGTAGGCTTCTGCATATGAATGAATGACCACAAGAAGTTGGGATAGGTCTTGTTTGTGGATAAATAAGCTAAGGGCAAGTGGACTAAAGTGGAAACGGGTCTGTCAAAACTGATTGTGCCTGTTGATGTGGAAACATGTGCTGTTGTGTAAACACATTTATCGCTACTATCACCTACTTATCTTTAAACATGCACCTGTGCCTGCAAAAATCTTAAAACTTTTAAAATCAGGAAGCAGATAGCTGAGCATGTCTGCAGCCAAATATTCGCCTCCTATCTCCTGGTCTGTAGGGAGAGTTTCAGGAGAATTAATTCTGATAGGTTATTAGTATACTGCAGCAATCATTTTTCAAAGTTATGGAGTAGAAGATAGCAATGGCTAGCCGGGGAAAAATCTTAAGGGAGAACCCCAAGATTATCACCATTATAACATACAGAATATTGAAAAATCTGATTTAAAAACGGGGCCGTCAAAACACATAGCGAAAACCTGTAACTGTCAGCGGCGAATCCGCAGGGATAGCTTGTGAGAGAAATGAGAATGGATAGGTTATTAGGCGATATTGATAATCTAGAGAGAGGTTGATTATATATTGG
Source organism: Mizuhopecten yessoensis (assembly GCF_002113885.1). NCBI lineage: Eukaryota > Metazoa > Mollusca > Bivalvia > Pectinida > Pectinidae > Mizuhopecten > Mizuhopecten yessoensis. Next base: position 1,181,602 of record NW_018408653.1, read on the forward strand.
GTCCCGGCATAGACAATCCCACACACATTGCATGCAGTCCTATCGAGACTGGAGTACATACTGTATATGATATTGGCAATCAGTGCTGGTCCAACCAGCCGCTATTCTAGCCAGCCCCGGTAGACAGCGACCTGACATCTTAGATATAATATCTATTGCAGATTATTGTGTGGACAAGTGTAGTAGTTACAGGTTGTGGTGAAACACCAAATAAAACGTGTTTGGGGTTACAGGCTGTGAGGAAATACTAATTAGTAGACAAGGAGGTTACAGGTTGTGGGAAAACCCTAATGAGTAGGTATACGGGTTACAGGATGTGGGAAAACACAGTATAGTAGATGTTGGGGTTACCTGTTTTGGGGATTTACTAATTAGTAGATGTAGGTGTAACAGGTTGTGGGAAAAGACATTTTAGTAGTTTTTTGGGTTACGTGTTATGGGAAGACACTAATTAGTTATACAGGTTACAGGTTGTGAGCAAACACTAATTAGTTGGTATGAGGTTACAGGTTGTGGTGAAACATGAATCAGTTGGTGTAGGGGCTTACACATTGTGATGAAACATAATTAGTATTGGTTGTGGAATATCACCATTATTTGTAGAATTGTCACAGGTTGTGGGGAAACACTAATTAGGTGGTTTAGAGGTTACAGGTTGTGGGGAAGCACAAATTTATAGGTGTAAACGTGACTGGTTTTTGGGAAACCCTAATTGGTAGGTGTAGAATTTACAGGCTGTCAAGTAACACTATGTGTAAGGTTACAGGTTGTTGGAAAAATTAATTAATAGGTAAAGGGTTACAGATTGTGGAGTAACACTAGTATGTGTAAAGGTTTACAGGTTGTGGGGGAACACTAATTAGCAGCTCTACATATGCAGGTTGTGTAAGAAGACAGGAATCAGTCAGTACTAATTAGAGCACACATTTGACAGTTGGTATAGCTCTAGATCTCTGATAGGTGTTACTCTTTACGAAGGAGACGGAAGAGAGAGAAAGTTACTGTGTACTATATGAATGAACCGTACGCAACATCACAGGTCTGACATTTTTTGTGCTTCTTTTTATGAATGAATTGTTTATTCCGAGTACTATATCAGATTGTAGGTATAAGCTGTTTGACAGTGTACCAAATCATGATACTACACCCACACTCTATGGAAGTGTTCTAGGCTACAGCTGAAACCCTAGCTGTTTGGTGATTTATTGTGTAGACTATAGCTGCTATTACTAAAAATGATTTTGTGATATCTCTAAATTGTTTAAAAGTGGCTACAGCGTAGTTCTCATAACCAACAAATCATGGCATCTGACTTTTTGTTTAATGATCCTTACAAACACAATTGACAATATTGATAAACAATAAAATTGGCCTCTCCCCACCAGGCTCATCCTTTTCGGTATGGACAGAACACATTAGATAAAAGTTCTGAAGAAATGGTACCGCCAGGGTTACACAGCATCAAGTAGCAGGCACGGCCAGAAACATGCATTCTACATGTACAATATTGCATATCAGAGAATTATGACCTGCGTCAGGCAAACATGTAAAGAAGAATAAAACCGATAATAAGCAGGGAAAGGTTATCCGTACAATAGGTAGCTGTCTGAGGAGAGTTGGTTCTTATTTCACGAGGACAATACTGAAACAGAGCACATAAGATACAGTTAGGGTGTGTGCTGGAGAAAACTTATCTGCCTGCTATCTTGAAAGATTTGTCTGTATTGCTGGCTGGCCGACGTGTGCCATCCTACTGGACAATGTTAAATATCTCACTGGGATGGCAGGCTTATCTGTGTACAAGTAATGATTGCAATATTGATTTCTGTCTACAATATTGCAGAACTTTTTTCTATGTGTTTTTGAGGATGTTTGAGGATCATGAAAATAAAAATTATCCCTGACATGAAATACATTTGTAGTAATATTTAGGATCATTATAGATTTGTTAATAGCCTTAGTTTTCTGGGTATTTCCATGACTTTAATTCAATCAGCGTATTTGCAAGATATTTGAATTATTTATTGACTAAAGACTCTTTATTTAACAAAAAGATTATGATAATAATTTTCTACACATTTAACAAAGTGCTTTATTTGTTGTGTGGAATGTAAACTATGATATCCATCTAAAAAAAAATCAGAATTAAATTTACTTAGGAATTAATTAATTAACACAATTTTTTTTTTCTCTCTCACAAATTGTAAGTGATTCACAAATACTGTCGGTGAAATTGATGTATTAACGACTAAAGTAAATATGAAATGATGAAATTTAACATGACTGAATATCAGAGATAAAGGTAGCAGACGGCATGTTTCTGAGTGTAAACAAACCTGAAGGGACCCGAGTAAAATAAAAGTCAATACAGATTGTCTGAATTACTTGAACACATTTTTATTTGAAGTGATATATATATAGCCAAGTTGATGATCTCTTACTGTCATTTCGGTGTGATTAATTGCTGTGCACAGCTGTCTGTAGTTAAAAACTGTTAATTTAATTCGTTGATTTTCGACATCTGTGAGACAGTATTGCGGCCTTGATTAGGTAACAATGAGTCTATTATGCTAATGCAGTGCAATGCACGGGTATGTATGTATATACAGGGGGTTATTGAAGCTTATAAACAAACTTTGGTGGTGAGTCACTTTGAACAGGAAGGCTGAGTCGGTGTAGGCTAAGAGTCTGTAAATACAGCAGGGATCACACTGCTGCACATCGTCTATTACACAAGGCACTTGTTGAGGGATTGTCTATAGGAGGACCTGTTCATGTAAGTATAAAACGTTTTCATCAGTTCAAAATGAATGATATAAAAGGAATTGTAGCATTTTCAGGAGACTGGTGTATTTTTATATTAAGAAAACCCCCGTTGCACTTTGGAAAGATGGTATGTATGTACTTTGGAAAGATGGTATGTATATATAAAAGAGCCCGTCCCACTGGAGATAAGGTATCTGTTTTATGTTCGTGTTTAAAAATACTGTAGCACTTTGGGGAGATATGGTGCATACTTATATGAAAACTCTGTAGCATTTTGACCTGTTTTTCATCCATACCCTATCGAGATGTCATGCTTTTTTCTTACCTAAGGAAGGTATGATATATTTTGATCTTGGGGAAATGTGGTCTAATTTGACCTTGGGAAGGTGTGTATTTTCATCTTGGGGAAATATGGTATATTGGCCTTTGTGAGATGTGGCACATTTTTACCTTTTGGAGATATATTTTGATTTTGTGAGATACAATGTATTTTGACCTTGTGTAGGTGTGGTGTGTTTTGACTTTGTGTAGGTGTGGTGTAGTGTGTTTTTACCTTTGGGAGGTGTAGTGTGCTTTGACCTTTGAGAGGTGAAGTGTGTTTTGACCTTTGAGAGGTGTGGTATAGTGTGCTTTGACCTTTGAGAGGTGAAGTGTGTTTTGACTTTGCGTAGGTGTGGTGTAGTGTGCTTTGACCCTTGAGAGGTGCAGTGTGTTTTGACCTTTGAGAGGTGCAGTGTGTTTTGACCTTTGGGAGGTGCAGTGTGTTTTGACCTTTGGGAGGTGTGGTGTGTTTTGACCTTTGGGAGAAGCAGTGTGTGTTGTCCTTTTGGAGGTGTGGTGTGTTTGACCATGGGGAGGGGTGGTGTGTTTTGACATTTGGGAGGTGCAGTGTGTTCGAACTTTGGGAGGTGCAGTGCGTTTGACCTTTGGGAGAGGCTATGTGTGTTGCCCTTGGGGGGGGGTGGGGTGTTTGTTGTCCTTGGGGAGGGGTGGGGTGTTTGTTGTCCTTGGGGGGGTGCAGTGTTTGTTGTCCTTGGGGAGGGGTGGTGTGGTTTGACCTTTGGGAGAAGCAGTGCGTGTTGCCCTTGGGGAGGTGTGGTGTGTTTTGACCTTTGGGAGGTGTGGTGTGTTTGGACCTTCAGGGGAGGTATGGTGTGTTTTGACCTTTGGGAGGTGCAGTGTGTTTGACCTTTGGGAGGTGCAGTGTGTGTTGTCCTTTTGGAGGTGTGGTGTGTTTGACCTTTGGGAGGTGTGGTGTGTGTTGCCCTTTGGGAGGTGCAGTGTGTTTTGACCTTTGGAAGAAGCAGTGTGTGTTGCCCTTGGGGAGGTGTGGTGTGTTTTGACCTTGGGAAGGTGTGGTGTGTTTTGACCTTGGGGAGGTGTAGTGTGTTTGACCTTGGGAAGGTGTGGTGTGTTTTGACCTTGGGGAGGTGTGGTGTGTTTGACCATGGGGAGGTGTGTGTTTCGACCTTGGGGAGATGCAGTGTGTTTTGACCTTTGGGAAGTGTTGTGTTTTAACCTGGAGGAAATGTTATTAATCATAATGAAATGTTAAATTTATTGTTTATTTTGACACTGGAAAGATGTTCACCAAGCTACAAATACTGACAAAGACATGCATGCTTACAAAAGCTGGACACATCTGTAAAGCTTAATAATGATACTGGGGAGGAGGGGGGAATATATGTATATAGGTATCTATTGTCACCATGTGAACTGGAGACAAATCTGTTGCTGAACCTCCATCTTCCACACCCCTTTGATCCCTTATTTGGCCCCTTTTAATCAAATCCTGGTCTGTCTCTCCTATTTCTCTCAGATTACTCTCCACACTGAAACTAAACGTAAAACATTTCTTTTTCGGAATGAATTCTGAGATTGGAATAGTGAGGAATAGTACTACAACAATGGGTGTATAGATAGATCCCCCAGCCTCCGAAGCAGCAGTAACTCCTGCTAAATTATGGAAATGGTCCCCGGGCACCCTGTGATTATTATATCATATTTCATATTTTATGGTGCCTTTCATCCTCTTGTAGAATTCTTCCTTAGGGAAAACCTCTTCCATTGATTCACAATATGCTACACCATTATGAATATGTGCATGGAAATGAGCTGGTCTAGAAAGCCTCTAGTATCCGGGGGTTATACCAACCGGGCAGCGTTACAGAAGAGATGACAGTTGGACGGGATCATCCCGCGGTGAAACCGATCGCACTATCACTCCACTCATCTCCCATTACTTGGATATTATACGAAAACATTAATAATTTAAAATTCTAATGAATAAAATCTTTCTCGAGTGTCAGCATCGGTTATACCAGTAATACAAGTGTACAGATATTCTTTTACCAACTCTCCCCCCCACCCCCCACCCCCCTTTAGCTGATCCTTCTCCTCCCCCTTCTCCTCATTATCCAATTTAATGACAATTTATCACCAACATAAATCAATTCTGGTCAATTGCGGTCAATTCTAAACGTCTAATTCTTTAGTTGAAGTTATTTATAAACTAAATGTACAGAACAAGAATAACACCAGTTTTTATAAGACAAATACACTAGGACTACTATTACGATGCTTTCTATCCTGAAAACCCCAGACCAATATTTTTTCCTGCCAGATAAACATTGCCAATATAAGGGAGATAAGCGGGTTAGGAAAGCCGTCATTGATTATGTTTTAGTGCAGGAAATTGCAATAGAAACGTAACGCATACTCTAGTTTTAAGTGGGGTATTAATGGCTATATTAAATTTATCACCAGCAGCCATAAATCGCAGACAGACATTGGTGTTTGTTCAATAAATGAAATGAGAGGTTAGCTGATAAAACACATAAAACAGAGCAGGACTGATGGTTGTCGCGTACCTTTTGCTACAAATCCCTAGGCACTCTTTAGTCGACGTAAAACTAATTACCGAGCAAAAAGGTATATCGAGGGAGATTAAGTGTAAATATTGTGGAGCTGTTCAATGCTATTGAGTCAGGCAACTTGTCGTGTGTTGTTACGTTTGGAAAACAGAATTTCAATTTTACATCATATTTAATAGTTCGATATCACAATGGAATATGCCTTTGTTGATATTAATAACTATAGAATAAACTGGGGCGTTTTTGTCTGAGCTCTAATGTGATTGGAGTTTTAACTATTCAGCACAAATATGCACGCGACATAGCACTAACAAACCGGGTTATCAGTGTGCTTTCTACGTGTGCAGAAGAGTGCATCTGAGAGCATTGATGATAAATGTGGGGTATAACAGGATAAGCGCCATTGATCAGCTCCAACATGTTACACAATGATCGGAGACGAAATAGGAAATGAAAAATAGTGGATCGGCTCAAAGATGACATATGAAACAATAGAACGGAAATCGCATTCTCAATAAGTCTTTTCTAGCCCAGCTGCAAAAATCAACATAATTAAGATTACGTCAGCATTTCCTTCCAGCCCACTTTTATCCGAGCTTTCCATGCCCACGTTAACATGTCACCAGAACGCGACAGCAATCTCCCGATTTCAATATGATGCAGGAATCACATTGCGGATTTGAATCTGATGGAAACGTGTTTTAAATCTACTGAATGACAGCCTTATAGGGGTTTATCGGGAGCAAACTTGATTCCATGTCAATCATTCTTTACTGCAAACACGATTTATTTGTATCGACTATCGGAAACAAAGTAATAAAATGTTATTTATAACGGGTCAACTGTTGACACGCTCAATATGGGTTAAGGTGAAAATTAAATGGTGGACACATATAATCTGTTATGAGGAATGGTACAACGTCTCATTGATGTTACATACAGATTCATCGTAAACAAGATATGGTTATTTGAACTTAAAATGTTGACAAATATATGGATTCTTTTTGTGAACATTTTATCTACAATTTCTTATGTTTACGAAATGAATTCTTTGTGAGGAATTAATTAACTGTAGAAATTGCACTGATTTCCTTTACTGAAAGAAAAGAAAATTTCTCAGAATTTTACCAACTCTTTTATTGGATATGGATATATGACACTTACTTCATTAAATAAATAGTAATCATACTTTTTCAGGTGCGACATTTTGTGACCAGGTGTGACATTTTGTGACCAGGTATGACACCCTTGTGACAGGTGTGACACCCTTGTGACAAGTATGACATTTTGTGACCAGGTGTGACACCCTAGTGACAGGTGTGACATCCTTGTGACCAGGTATGACACCCTTGTGACAGGGGTGACACCCTTGTGACAAGTATGACATTTGTGACCAGGTGTGACACCCTAGTGACAGGTGTGACACCCTTGTGACCAGGGGTGACATTTTGTGACCAGGTATGACACCCTTGAGACAGGTGCGACATTTTGTGACCAGGTGTGACATTTTGTGACCAGGCATGACACCCTTGTGACAGGGGTGACACCCTTGTGACAAGTATGACATTTGTGACCAGGTGTGACACCCTAGTGACAGGTGTGACATCCTGGTGACCAGGTGTGACACCCTTGTGACCAGGTATGACACCCTAGTGACAGGTGTGACACCCTTGTGACCAGGTGTGACATTTTGGGACCAGGTATGACATTTTGGGACAAGGTATAGCATTTTTGACCAGGTGTTACATCATAGTAATTAGCGGTGACATGACCTTGATGACCATGTCAGATATCTGGAGCATTCATTTAGCCTCTCTACATCTCTATTCCATATTTTGTCTGTCCTTACAATGCAGTTACTACAGTTTGTATTCAAGTGTATCTTTGGATGATTAAAAGTTGCATATCAAAAGTAGGTCAATGTTACCTATATTTTGACATTGTAATATTTTATTCACAGCATAAGGTTACTGAAATAAGTCTACAGTTTGGAAAATAAAGAAATCATTAGTGGAAGACAGTGGAGTGCCTAACAATTCATTGCCTTGTCCATAGATAAGTTGATATATCGTTTCTGTACAGACAATTGGGTTTTATTGTGAGATAATTATGGTTTTGTATAAACTTTGGTCCCAATGTTCAGTCATAATAATCTCAAGATCAAAACTTTTTTTTTCAATTGACCATAACAAACAATATTTACAACGCTACAGTGAGCTAATACGTGAATCATCTCTTGTAACACTGCTATACTTATGTATACTTTTAAATATATATATATATATCGTGGTCTGACGGCATTGTCATAGCTTGTTAGGTTTGAATTGGGCTACGAGACAATCATTTATCTCTGTCCAATTGGGGAATTTTCCAGAGGGAAACATCGCATGCTGTATGTTAAAATTGAATCGCAACTTCTAACGGAATGGAATTTTTGACCTGTAGAACGGCTGGTTCCATCGGGAATAGATTGATTCTGAATTACGACCACTTTGGTGCTCTTTGATTGTGTAACATAACATTCATTAGATGGGGAAATGGCTGTCTGTCCATGTATTTATAGACGACTGATGGCAGGTCTAATTTGCTACCCCTCTTCTCCCCCTTCTCAATCATTTGTATGCCCACCTCCCCTCCCAGACTTTCCCCACCGCAACCGTCATCAGTAAAAAGCTACCCCTTAGGCTAACGAAACCGTCCTAATCATGACCAAAGCAATACATTGTCTTAACAGTCATAAAAGTGCTGATGAATGGTCCGTCTGCTATTTGTGAAATTGAATTAGGACATTTTGGGCGCCACATTACGGTAGCCAATAGCCTGCCCAACAGTGTGTTGCACCAAATTTCTATGTTATCATTGGAATTCCAATCACATGTGGAAAAAACGCTAAAGTTCAATTATTGATGAAGTACAAAAGATAAAAGAATGGGTCAATGTTTGGTTGGAACAGGGGCATCAGAAAATATTTTTTTCCACGACTTTCTGTTCTTTCGGAAACAAAACTCGTAATTGTGCTATATGAGGGGATTGATTAGCACTACTGGGCTATTGGGATTTCCCCGATGGCACTGGCCTGACCTCTAGTGGCTGAGGCATGTACGTATAATGTCCCTGCTCTTTGTGTCATCCTCATGTTTAATTCAAGAGCTCTTGCAGATCACATACATCTCCAAGGATGCATGTCTTCAAAAAGTAACCACTATTAGATTGTTTCCAATGAATTGCCGAAGGCCGTCTTTCCAACAGAATTTTGTGATAAGTCTAAAAAGCAATACGGCCCAAGCCAGGAAATATTGGTGATATCGCAAACGTTCATTAAAATTTTGGTTGTACTGGAAGCATGTTGTGACTTTCCTGCTAATTTACATTGACAATGGCTTTGCATACGGATAACAAGTTTGAAGGCAAGACATCAGAAATCCAGCGCAGTGAAAACACTCAGGAGTTCAAACCTATGGGAATTCATTGCATATTCACTTCTGTAAAGTAAATTTATTTGAAATTTCTACAGCATAGAGAAATGCTATGACTGCGAATGTACTGATTTCTGTATAAAGTGGATTTTGAAAGCGCAAAATTATGATAACCATTAAGAACAGAATCAATATTCCTGCATGTTTTGATAGAAATAAATCCTGATACAATGTAGATCTGAGAATTATGATGATTCTAATGTAAATATATGTATATAATACAAATGTATAGACTTGACTGAGATGAACAACATGTACATTTCATTGAATTTAAGTTTTATCACTGATTGGCAACCAATGGCTGTCTCACTCAGACTGCGCATGTCCATCATCTTTTTCTTAAAAAATTTAAAGTTATCATTATAGTACTTAATAATTGCTTTGAATTCCAAGAAGGTTATGATCACAGCCTCTGATTGGCCGAGACATATTCAACTTCTTCTCTAAAAGTGACCTTTCAGAATTCAACCAAACTTGGTATGACTGTTTCTTTTTTGGTCCTATAACCATGTTTAATTATCCTGTTCTGCTACCAAAATACATTTCCCTTGTCTTTGAGTTAAATTTAAACAAATTTAATGTTCACCCCATGGGAGAAAAGTCCATTGTACAATGGTTTACCAATTGTGGGTTAAGAAATATAATTTTAGATATCAGATAAGCGAGAAAGGATTCATGGGCTATCGTTTTGGTTTATGCAGCTGTTAAATATTTTCAGCCAATCAAATTGATGGGAAATGAATCGTAAAACTAAAATTGTTATGTGAAATGGTTTCATAGACAAAGTTAACAAACCTATAATACACTTCATCAGTCGACAATAGAATCAGGTTTACGACAACAATTTCTTAAACAATGTTGTTATTGTGTGACTTAAGTGTAGGAAGGGGCGACTTGTGTTTGGATATAATAGTGTTTAGTGTATACAAGGGGTACTACACAGGAAGACAACTGAAGGCTAATGAGGCGTGCCTATCACCGCTGTTTTCTGGGTCAGCGACTGCATGCCTATACAGCTGTGACATTATCTAAGGAAAGATAACTCCGCAGGTCACTGATACAGTTCCCATGTCATCGCTTCCTCAAAACTGTCTACAGTCCATACTTTATGGTGGTTTCATGGACGTTTGCCTCAGACAGTTTTGTCTGTAAGATAGCACCAGCTTCACTTGAATGTTACAGTGAGTGGAAGGAAAAGGGGACGTTTTGTTCAGTTGAGTATAAAGACATCAGAGGTACCATGCATGCTTTTAACATGTATGACTTTAAAACAAGATTAAGAAAAGTTTTAGACGAAATATTGATTTTTTTTAAAATTAATTGGGAATAATAATGGAATTGGACAACTATACACTGTAAGGGAGATGTCACCATGACCTTGAAACCTGCATTTACCTTGACCTTGAGATCAAATTGAATCATTATGACCTTAAGGTTTGTCATCATGACCTTAATGACAGTCACTATAATCCTGATAACAAAGTGAATTACAATGACCTTGACATTTGTCTCCTTGGCCTTGAAATGAGTAACTATAGCCCTGGGATCACAATCAGCCAGTATGACCTTGACATTTGTCACTATGACCTTAAGGTCAATTACTGTAACCCTCACATCACATTGAGTCATCATGACCTCAAGGTTTGTCAATGTGACCTTGAGGTCATAATATGTTAATGAAGTGTATTACTGTATTTTTGTGTTGTTTATCAGATTTTTGACTTTGCCACACAATACATTTGGTACAAATACATATAAAGTGTGTAGGTGACCTTGACTTTTGTATTTAAACAAGCTTCTCTCTACGTACAACAGTATCAGAGTGACTGTGCTAGCCTAGAATGGGAATAAACACAAGCTAGGCCCATACAGCTGCACTCTACCACTACTTAGGGCTGTAGAAGATTACAAATACCAGCTGATTTAATCGATTTCCTATTGATTAAAGCTAACCACACAATATTAGAGTGTGATTCCCTTGATGTTAGACGGAGGTTTTAAGTCTCTTAGTCGTTACAAAGCATTATGTTATCCTGGTGACTGTGAGGGTTTTAACAGAAATGATCATTTACTCTATCATTGGTATGTTTCTATTGTTTATATTGTTGTGTATGCTCTATACTACTTCCTACATGTAAGACTTGATTGGATGCTTGGTATATACTGCTTGATTATACAGGGTTACATAGAAATGTATATAGTAGGACCTAGTTAAAGGTCTGGTTTAAACTGGTATCCAGATTATACAGGGTAAACAGAAATGTATATAGAAGGACCTAGTTGAAGGTCTGGTTTATACAGGTATCCAGATTATACAGGGTTACATAAAAATGTATACAGTGGGACCTAGTTGAAAGTCTGGTTTATACAGGTGTCAAGATTATACAGGGTTACATAAAAATGTATACAGTAGGACCAAACAGAAGGTCTGGTTTATACAGGTGTCCAGATTATACAGGGTTACATAAAAATGTATACAGTGGGACCAAATAGAAGGTCTGGTTTATTCAGGTGTCCAGATTACACAGGGTTACATAAAAATGTATACAGTGGAACCAAATAGAAGGTCTGGGTTATTCAGGTGTCCAGATTACACAGGGTTACATAGAAATGTATACAGTGGGACCAAATAGAAGGTTCATTTTATGGAGGTTTCTTGATAGTACACAGTTTTTGCTTTATACAGGTTTTAATGTACTACATAAGGACACAGACATGCCTGCCAGGTTCAGACACTCATTGTTTATTATGAACTACTTAAGCCTTGCATGACATGGAAAAAGACGCCTGCCAGCTACATTGGTAGGCTTATTGACTACTTTTAATAATGAAGGTTTTCAAAGAGACTGGAACATGTTTAATACAAAGATATTTTTGGCATATGGCTACTCCCAGAGATGCCAATAGCGCACATGGCCCCCTATGAAGTCGGGAGCAACCACAAGCACGATATGGCCACCAGGTGGTGCTTACCTAGTGAGGAGAATCCGGGGAACCCCAGGGTTTGTGTATGTATATACAGACTGCAGGGAATTGTTGATAGGATGGGGTGGAACATGTGTCCTTGTTTTAGGAAAAGTCTGTATGTAAACAAAGAGGTGAGCAACTAGAGTAGTGAATCAGGCTGAGAGGTGGGTGTCCATTCCTGTCTTCAGGAAACTCACAAAGATCTATCTACAGCAATTGGTTTAAAGAATGTTCTCACAGTCAAAGTTTGGAAACCCTATATAACCTGTCAAGTTTTGGCATCAGCATTGGTTACAGCACGGATGTTGAAATTGTTTTACCTCAATTTCAGGAGCGAACTTTCACTTGTGTGGTGTAGTCTCTGCAATCAATGACGCCCTTGGGATGTACATGTGTTTTGGGTAAGTTTTCTCTAAACTACTACAGTGCATGTATGCAGGATAAAAAAAACCCATTTGCACCGCAATAACCTTGTTTAACTGTAGCACTGTACAAATATGTTCATATTTCATGCTGTAGAAGCGTTTTTAATTCTTCTGCATTTGCTGTATCATCTGTCCTGATATTAATTACCTCTGATATGGGTTTACTTGTACTTCAAAGCGTGAAACCTATGACGTTCATTGTACCCATCTCGAGAAGGGCGGAGGTACTTGACATCAGGAACAAGTCTTTAGGATGACACATGTCAGCACTGAAGAGTTCTATCTGTAGTAAACATAGCTATCAAGTTATCAGTTTATAAAAACCTGTAAAATAAGATACGCTTAACTGCTTATTTAAACCAGCCTTACGTGACAACCTGTCTAGTAAAACAACCTGTCATAAGAAACATTACCTGTCTAGTGAGACAGTCTGTCATGATCATGAGAGGCCACCTGTTTTGAGGGACCAAATATGTCTTTGGTGATTATCTATTTTATGGGACATAAAGATTATTTGGTCATTTTATGTCAGTTTTATTTTAAAAAGGGAGAAATTTTCTGTCAGATGGGACAACCTTTTGTCTTAAAAGAGTACCTGTCTTGTGAGACAACCGATCTTGTTTGACATGGTCTAAAAAGATCCTTTGTCTTGTGGGATTGCCATTCATGTCAGACATGTTGTTAAAATCTGTCCGTCTGGTGGGACTTCCAGTTGTGTAGGAATTGATCTTAAGGATCCCGTGCCACGGCAAAAAATTGCAACTAAGTATTTGAAACTGTCTTCTCCAGCATGACCATAGCTTTGATAAATCATTTCTGAAAAGAAAATCAACGATAGTGTTCTGAGTGTAAAAACAGATCACGGGGCTAGACCCAATTTGGACCCTGAATTTCAGACTGCTTAACTATGGGTCTTACCAATTGAGCTACCTGGTGGACTGGAGTGTCCTGCCCCAATAGTTCTACAGTTATACCCAGACATAAGTTAAGGGGAGGTTACTGTGTATAGGAAAAACCACAGTGCTCCTTAAAACACTGTCGGTCTTATGGGACTACCAGTGGCATTGGGATATGGTCTTGAAAGGGCACTTGCCTTGAGTGACCGCCTGTCAGTCGAAGATACCATAGGCTGTAATTTCACTGTAACTCTGGAAACAACTACATGTAGCTATGTGATGAATGACCGGGAAATGTATTGTACGTTGGGGTCAGTCAGAGCCAAGGTGAGTTGGTGCTATATTCCCTGTGGTCTCGTTAACCTCCCACTAGCTGTGTGAAGATAATTGTTTTCATCACAAAATTCCATCTGCACATTTTAATGTTTCACTGCCCAGTATTAATTACAGTAATGCTATTTTGTTTTCATCACCAAAAACAAGAATGCAAGCACCCGGTGCTAATTAGAGTATTTTTCATCTTGATCTTGGTCACATGAAAACATCGAACTTGCCTTGCCAGCCATATAGCATGTACAAAAATTCCGTAAACCCTGTTATTTGATCAGAAATCCAGTCCCAGTGGTAAAGAAAAACGAGATACACTGTAGGTTTTATAGGAAAAGGTCCGCAGCCGTGTTTAATTATGCAAGGTTTGACACATGTGCGATGCTTGTTAATTAACCCTGTTTCAATATAGATACCTATGTACACATGCAATCATGACACCTGTTGCCCTCCTTTACTTTTACTGCAATAATAGGAATTTGTTTGCAGTGTTTGATTTTTTTGTCTATTGTGGTAATGAAGAAACCCATTTGTTTCTAGTTTTGAAATCTGATAGGATACTGCAGAATTTACAGAAGTACATGCATGCTGAGTTGCTCAAAGCCCCATCCATACATACCACCACCCAAGTGCACCTCAAACACCCCCCCCCCCGTCATTTCCATCCTGTCACAATTTTATTCACCTAAATACTGAAATAATTGTTTTTGTTCTGCACAATCAATTCACTACTAAAGTTAGCTTATTATAAGATTAAAATCGGGAGACCTAATGATTACCCAGTGATATCTGTAACTAATCGATAGAAATTAATGCCCTCAGCACGAAATGTGGAGACGATGATTCAGCACCTTAGTTATCTGTCGGTATGAATCAATGGCCTTAACACAAATTAGAAGGAAATAATAATTCAGCATCAATATCAGTTACTAGTCTATGTTAATATACTCAGCACAAAATGTGGAGACGATGATTCAGCACCGATATTAGTTACTAGTCTATGTTAATATACTCAGCACAAAATGTGGAGACGATGATTCAGCACCGATATTAGTTACTAGTCTATGTTAATATACTCAGCACAAAATGTGGAGACGATGATTCAGCACCGATATTAGTTACTAGTCTATGTTAATATACTCAGCACAAAATGTGGAGACGATGATTCAGCACCGATATTAGTTACTAGTCTATGTTAATATACTCAGCACAAAATGTGGAGACGATGATTCAGCACCGATATTAGTTACTAGTCTATGTTAATATACTCAGCACAAAATGTGGAGACGATGATTCAGCACCGATATTAGTTACTAGTCTATGTTAATATACTCAGCACAAAATGGACGTTATAAATCAGTTTCAAGCTGGAAAGAAATAATAATTGAGCACCAATATTATCAGTTACTGGTTGAGATAAGTCAATGTTTTCAGCACAAAATTTGGACACATTCAGCACTAATATCAGCGATCAATATGATATTGTGACCTCAGCACAAAACATGAAGATGACTCAGCACCAGTATCAGTTACCAGTCAATATAAATCAGTTTCCACCGAAGTGAAGATGATTCAGCTCCGATATCAGTTACCTGTTATCGTCCTCAGTTTAGCATTATAATCTGTGTAAACAGTATGAAAACCGCAAGATTGGTTAATCGTAAACCGCAAGATTGTTTAATTGTCACGTGCACAGTTCTGGTAAAACAGTCTACCACCAGTGTACTTGTATTGTAGATTTATTTATACTTTAAAGTTCTTGAATTCTCCTGCACTAACTGAATTATAGACAGTTTCTCTGGCAAGTAAAACTGGTTTGCGAGAGTATAAGGAGAGGAGGCTAATACAGTGTGTTAGCAGTACTGCCTGGTAATGGGAGCAGTTAGACTCTAATTGCCTGTGTAATGATTAAACAAGCAGATCACTTGACGAACAATAATAACTTTGACCTACTGGTTCTCCTGTAAAATACTAAACTAGATTTTACGAGCCCTTGACGTATTCTGTTACGTTGTAACATATCTGGTTAATTACGGAATACCCTTGATCTGTTACAACACGACTATGGTGGGTTTTGTGTGTAGAACCTTATAGATAGAGAAAAACCAAGAAAGCTGACACATCCAGTACAAGTACGTAAGGCATTCCGTAATTGAGGTTTTGTCTTCTTTTGAAAAAACTCTTTGTTACATCTCCTGAAGGGGACATTATTGCTAGGCATGAAATAGGTTTTTAACCACCTGCACTGATAGTGTTTTATCTATCTCAAAGCGGGGTTTATTTATGGGGTACAATGTTGAGGCCCACATGTCATTGTTGGGGCCTGTTGATACTCTGCCATGTTTATTGTATATGACATCACTCTGTTGTCATGGCTACAAGTCTGCAATAAAATGTCCTAACGATCTGTCTTAGATTTCACAAAGAAAAAACTCAACTTGTTGGGCTAAGTGTACTTTTGTTTAGAGAAAATTTCATTCTAACTCTATTTTCTTTTTACATCAATTGATAATAGATTAAATTACATTTGCAGTACTACAAATATTGAAAGTTTTTTCCTCGGAATAAAGGGGATATGATATTTGTTCCACAGAAAATAACTGAAAAAAATCCAAGTAAACAGTTGCAAAACCATTGCATTAGTAAAAATGTAACTATATATTCAGAATAGAAAAAAAAAATGTTCTTTTATGGACAACTTTTAAGTTCATTGAAATGAGGATACAAGGAGGCAAATATATTAGAGAAATACAGGTAAAATACAGGCGAAATACAGGTGAAAAAGTGCAGATGTCCTATGTCTGTTCCACGTACAGCTGAAGTCGAGCACTACCCTAGCAAACATATAAAGAGAGATATATTTTTGTGAGATTTGGCCATTTAGACATAAAGTCTGGCAACTATTTGGTTTCTTTCAAATATACATTACAAAAAAGGCCTACTCGGAGTCCCAGTGATGTAATTAAAACCCTTGATTGAGCACATGGACAATCAGCAAATGACGAATACTTTGTTTTCATCCAGTCCCACCTTCTGATCAGTCAGCTGGTATGTGTAATGGCGGGCGAGACGTTATTGAGATTTTTTTTCCGTAAGAAAGCAAATTTTAATACTAATGAAATGATAAAGAAACTTTTAAGTCTGAATATATGTTGTAAAGGTATATCAAATTTTACGTTTTTAATCATTTTGTATGAATTTCAAAAGGAACATAATATTGTGTGTGTTAAGAAGGAAGTCAATATCTGTACCGTCACTGGTAGGACGATTAGTCGGCTTTGTAATGTATAAAGCTGAAGGTGATACATGTACAATTTATTGAAACGAAATGTACATGTCCTTTATAATTTTAAGAGATCACCACTGGAAAATATTCTCAAAATGACCTACACTGTATGTCTGTGCATACGTTACAAAATATCAGAATTTTTATAGAAATTTTCAAGAAGCATGACTTACCCAAGTTTTGGTCTTTTTCAGTTCTATATAGATTACATCCTGTGGTTTATATGAGGTATTCATTTTTGCATTGGAGTAATTCCCAAGGTGATTAAGTGTTAAAACTTCTCACAAATATTTCTTCAGACACGGTTCAACAAGACACATACAAGTCATTCATTGTTCATTTCATAAAATTCAAATTTTCACAAATACCTCTTATAAGAAAAATTGCAGAAATGTTTACTCACAAAAATTAAACATTGGACAGAATTTCAGGAATTTGAGTTTTTGGTTGTGCTCTGATATCTTGTGTCGGAGTCTTGTGAAATTTTGCCAGAATGATTAACATTGTTTAGACTATCGGCGTAAATTTATCAACCGGCGCCGTGAATAACGACACCATCACATGCACGGCATAGCGTTTGAACAGAGAAAAGACATGCATGCATGGCGCAACAGATAAATTGCAGACATGATTTTTTTCAGTTTTGTCAAATTGATAGTGAAGACGCCCAATAACTTTTAAATTGTGTTTAGCCGTCCATTTCTCATCCATTCTCGTTTAAACTTATTTATGTGATGGTAGTTCTATCACGTTACCATGGTTTCTGGACAAAAAACTCTGCTACTGTTAAAAGCCCATATCGCATCAAAGTTAATTATGGCGAGAGGCTTCTGTGGAATTTTTGGGTCAATATATAATTTGCGAGACAATATTACGAACCTGAAAATATTGTCGTAATTTTCAAAGCATCAAGCTCATATAGCTAGGTCACACTTTTATGCTGACAAATTAGTAACATTCTACATGTAGGCAGGGTTCTCAGTTACTTAAGGAGATCTAGAGCCACAGCGCTCTTGTGTTGCATCTCCAATGAAAAAGAATTCCAATTTATTTGACATTTTTTTGACTGAGACAGTTGCTTGCTCATTCACTATAGCAAAGAGTTATATATGTTATTATCTTCTTTTTCACAAAACAATCTTTGCTTTGTGGATTTAATCCCCATACCTCTAAGTTATAAAGCGGGGAGTTTATCCACACTATCTGCATTAGACCATGATACTTGTTAGGTTAATACTTTTCTGCAATGTTATCGGGAATAACTCAAATGTTTCCTAAAAAATAAATTTGGTTACAGCAATTGAACTTTGATTATTTTACAGGTTTTTGTTTTGTAGCGTCACTTTTCACCTTTTAGTTCGGGTTACTTATTCACACAGCATCAGATATTTGATCCTTTACAGTGTTCTACTTGGCTTACAAGGGTTGGAATCAATGACTTCCAATTTCCACTTAACTGATTCATGTCAAACTTTTTATTCCTTTAAAATCAGTAGTTAATTCATACCCAGGATATTTTCGGGTGTAATAGCTGTTTAATGCATGTATCATTGCATCAGAAAAGCCACGCCACGGGCCCGAGGGGGACACAAACACTGTGATCCAACGTCCATAACCTTCACTTTCCGTGGGTTTCATTTTCTCTGCCATTTAAATTAAGGCAAATCTAGCCCCATCTAGGGAATAGATCCTGGTATAGATCTGTCTATCTACAGACATAGAGCCAGCGCATAATTACATTTCAGTTGTTTTAAAATATTTTTTGTTTACCAAGTTGGAATTGGCAGAGTAATACGAGCTAGTACATGCACTGGAGGAATCATACGCCTTGTAGCTATTACAAAACCACAGTTCCAATCAAGTGTCTGTTACTTCATAACAGTTCCCGACCAGTGATAACCACCATAATGGTCCCTACCAGTGATTACCACCGTAATAGTCTCCATCCAGTGATGTCCACCAAAACAGTTCCCACCCAATAATGATCACCATAATGGTTCCCACCCAGTCATTACCACCAAAACAGTTCCAATGCAGTGATAACCACTTTAATAGTTCCCACCCAGTAATAACTGCCAAAACAGTTCCCACCCAGTGACGACCAGCACATCACAGCTATCACCCAGTGACGACCAGCACATCACAGTTCCCACCCAGTGACGACCAGCACATCACAGCTCTCACCCAGTGACGACCAGCACATCACAGCTCCCTCCCAGTGATTACATTGCATGAGGACTTGGATCAAACCTGTGAAATGACTGTACTTTTTTATGCAAGGCTGGAGAGCTGTGATTGATCTACTTATTCTTACCTTATGTAAATAATTGATGTGTTTGACACAGAGGAAGATTGGGTCTGGCTTATCTCACCTTCAACACAGGTACTTATCACACCTGCCTTACAGGTGGGTGCCCAACTCTACCAGGCCTTGCAGGAACTGAAGGGCTGAAGCATTGCATGTTATGTGTATTGTACCTACACAAACCTAAATGTGTGATCAGTCGTTGATTAATGATACCGGCCATCAGGACAGGTAAGCCGGGATCTGATTGGCTGTTCTGGTAACATCCCAAAGGAACTGACTGAACTCTGCATGTACTTTTCTTTCCAAACTACCTCTGAAAAATGTGGCAATTGCAGAGACGTTAACATCAAAAATTGACCTGGGGAATACAGCACAAAGCGTTAAACCTGAATTAAATGCATCAAATACGTAAAATGGCTTCAACTTTGAACAAAACACAATAAATCACAATTCATTTATTGTTGCTACAGAATTATTTCATTGGAATGTGCTATTATAATTATTTGACCTAGTTTTGTTTTAAAACACCATTATCATTCTAAATCTACTGTAATAAAACTGTTCACACACAATGAAAACATGATAGCTTGACTTGATAAGATTTTAGAAAATTACGTTTTGTGTATTTCCTGTGTAGTAGAAATGTTGATGGGTTTTGCTGAACAGAATAGAATAAGAGACTAATTTGTTCCGTGAAGTTTAATGGTTCCCTCGGGAGTTAGACGGTGCAGCCTCCCATCTTAGTAGATAATAGCCTGCCAGATGTTGCAAGGTTTAACAGCCGGGAGCTAATACTACAAATTGACAATATAAAAGGCAATTTCTTTAAGTCAAATTTGAAAAATTGCTGAAATTTCATTCAATCATTGACACCCAAATGTGGTTTTACTGGGTAGTGGTATAGCAATACATTGGGTGTACTGATCCTCCAATCTCATCACCGATGACCCCATCAGCACCACATTTGACCTTGAAGGGTCATGTGACTTGGTACACAGGGGATGGGGGAGGCGCACAGTGTACTTCTGGTGTCTTTATCTTTGGACTGGGAGGGGGTTTCTGCTCTAAGGTTCTTCGTGACATCTGTCTCCATTTCATTCTGGCAGATTACAGGAGGCTTGCCAGACACAGGGCTTCAAAGGGTCTTAAACGTCTCCCGCTTCAGTCAAAGGGCCAGGCGCAAGTCAAGGGGCCCTGAGATTGTCCCCTGTCACCCTCTGAAGGGACGAACCCTACCTTGGTTGGGGATGTTTATTATCCCCAAGAGCTGTCTGATAGGGCACTAATGTGTGTTAACAGTGTGATATTTCTGATTACTATTCAACACGGCCATAAAACAAAGGCACTGCTTTGTTTTCATCTGTGTTTTCTACACTGGGAGAGATACCCCGAGAGATACCCTGAGATACTCCGGGAAAGGTAGAAATGGAATAGGATGATGACATGGAACCATGCAAGCACCATGGAGACCAAGATTTATGTTGAAATTTGACAGGTGTCCAGATTTTACAGTGGGACATGGTTTATATATATTAGAGATGAATTCATTACTGTGAGACTTTAATGGTATTGCATCGTATTGATAAAGGGTTTTTTTGTCTCTTTTTATTATTTTTGACTTTGTCTAGTTTGAAACTATATTTTTTGAGACTAAGTTTTGTGGGACTATTTTAATTAATCAAAAAACGCAGTGTTGATGAGACTACAGTGTCCAGACTTTTGTGGTAGACATGGCGGAGTAATACCCCACCTGTCCTCTACCTAATTGCTTCAATTATAGCCGCTATAGAACATGTAACACTGCCATAAATGTCCTACACAAATTGACACATTTATGGTCCGAGGAAATGGCTACATGCCATAACTCTGTAGTCATCCCAATTTCATCATGTGAAGGCTTAATGCTAGTATGTGCGATATTACAGCTCTATCAGTTACGATTGTATTAGATTAGAACAGATATCCAAGTTCCATTGGTATCTAGTGACTATCTCTCAGACTTAAGGCCTGATCTGTGCTGTCTTTGAAAAGAAATTTTTCTTCAGAATTCTTGAATGGTTTATTTCTTTTCAAATGGTATTTGTCATTAAAAGTTTAACGGGAGATTCTTTATTGGGGGTATACAGATATGAAAGTGACTTTACTTATATTGTATACAGATAAGTTAGTTTGTCGCTTTGTTACCATTGTAAATAAGATCCTTCCTGAGGAATTTTTCTGATTTTTGCCTTGAGTTTGTGGCTTCATAAATTTTTGTATTTGTGGTTAAATACCAAATCATCGAATCTGTTGGGTTTTTATATGAATTTATTGTGGGTCGTTTGCAAGCTTTCAGACAATATGCTAATGTCAACGATAGATCAGGACAAAAATCTATTACTACCACTGAAACGCCCATTAGCAACAATCGCACCAATGCTTCTCCAGACGTTTTTGATAAGTCTGCCGTTGGGAAAATATTACGCTGTAATTTAAACATATTATTCATATAGGACTTGAGAGTGTTGGGAGTTTGTGTAGATAGTGGGGTACTTTAAGCACTGGACATTGAGAGATAAGTGTGCAGAGACTTGGTAATGTCATACTAATATGGAAACTCATTCTAGTGACCGGTGACAAATCCGCGCAAATTTCGGTCTTGTGTTTTCCTAAGTCGTCTGCGTTGTATCAAATGTCCGATACTGATGATGTGTAAACAATTCCGAGGAATTCAATTATTCCTCGCAAACACTTTTATCCCCGCACTCTCGTTCCTCAATCATTGATCCAACTCTGAAAGAAGATTGTCTATTGATCATAACTTTCATGGATCCGGGGTCTGTTTCCGGAGTTTTCAACATCAGGTCATTGCCGCTTGGCCGTCTTCACACATACAATTATCGGGAATAATTTACGGGTATAATTGTGACAGGGGTGGTTTAGGTACTGGTCAGTAGACTTTAATTCCTACCTTGATGGTCACTTTTATTGTACTCACAGTTTGATGTAATGTGGAGACTCGTAAAACACATGATAAGGAGGCGAGACTGCCCTAGGGGCAGATAACCCCGCAAGCGTGCAATATGACTGATAAAAGGCATTGTGGTTAGGATAACAGAACGATTTCATCCTCATCAGATCAATATAAGGCTAATCAAGGGCTTGGTCTTCGTAATGTGTCGATACGGCCCAGAGAGGAAGTGGTCACTTAAACGCATTGATCACTCGATTGGACTGATCAGGTAAAAGGACCAGGTGGATGGAACTTCTATAGACTGGGGCCAAATCTCTATGTGTGTGAAAGGAAGTATCTGGCACGTGTGTGGTCTGTAGACACCCCTATACAC
Source organism: Mizuhopecten yessoensis (assembly GCF_002113885.1). Taxonomy (NCBI): domain Eukaryota; kingdom Metazoa; phylum Mollusca; class Bivalvia; order Pectinida; family Pectinidae; genus Mizuhopecten; species Mizuhopecten yessoensis. Next base: position 1,204,252 of record NW_018408653.1, read on the forward strand.
ACTGACATTAGATACACACATGGGTAGGAGATTCTGAACCAACTTCGACATGCTAGTACTTATATCTATACGTTCTGTAATGATTATACTTAAAGTAAGAGTTTTTAAATGTTCAGAACCTGTAGTTATAAAAACGATTTTCATTCATTTTGACAGGTTACAATACAGATTAGTTCCAGCAGTGACATCGTAGAATTTTACCTGTCTTCTGAGCACGGATTACTCTGAGCTGGTAAGTATTTTGTTTTTATTTTCCCGTGTACAAGTGGATTTGTTTGTGGTCAGAGACAAACACACAGATCATATCTGTTGATAGTGGTGATATTTTGTTATTGTGGCCTTTACAAATTGAATAGAATTATACTACGGTAGACCTGTTTGGTGGTGATTATCTGTCGTCACCAATTATTCTTAAAGCTAAGCTTCCATTGCATGTCTATTAGTGTGTTTCTACACAGAGAAAGATCCTGGAGCCTGATTTCAATCTCTGAAGAACAAACATATATTTTAATGGTGATCACTGAAAAAGAAATCACGATATCTTTTTGGAAACCCTTTGATCCTGACGGAGATGTACAGTGGATGGGATAAATCGCTGATGTTTCATTATTACGAAAATTCAATAGAGCATGAATTCTCTAAACTTAATACGAGGAACATGCTTTAAATACTTATATGGTCTAAGTAAGGGAAGTGATGATGTCTCGGTGTCGTTGACCTTGGATATTTCAAGGATAAGAGGGTGTCTGTAATGACGTCCCAATTGACTGCTTCCTCCTAAACACTCACGGCGTTAAATGCCTATTTTCTGCTCAAAATCCAATTACGCTATCTACACTGAAGGTGTATTGATTGAAGTGACCATGAGGATCGTGTCTTAGACACTGCTCCTTACCGGTCATATGAGAGGAAAGTCTTTAGATCCATTACCAATATTGCCCATGTGGTGTTGAAAATCTATTGGAAAAACAAACAAAAAATAGCTTCACTTTCTGCAGAGATTTGAGTGATATCATACCCTAGGCTATGTAACGTTTTTAATGCATTCCCAAATGGAGAAGCCGAGAGTTGCATTCCATATCTGTCAGAACTGTGATGTATGCATCACGCTCCATCGATAACCAAGGCGATGGATGACCAGAAGGCAATGACATGGTCAATTGACCGTTTTACAGCTGTTTTCACAATTCACCATGTAATGTCTTTACCATGAAATTGAACCCCGTGTTGTCTATGGTCTCCCAGCTCTGAAGGATTGAACCCCCTGGTTGTCTATGGTCTCCCAGCTCTGAAGGATTGAACTAAAAAGGTTTGGGAGAGGAGGGGGAGTGAGGGAGGAGCTATTATAGGAGGAGGGGGAGTGAGGAAGGAGCTATTCTATGGAGGGGAGGGGGGTCGGGAAGGAAGGATGAGGACGGAAAGAAGATGAGATATATGGGGGAGGGAGGACACAGTGATGTATTGTGACCGCACTAGAGTGGTCGGTTCATTAACAGTTAACGATTCCCTTATTACCCCCATAAAATCCACCAAAGAACTTGGATAGAAAATTAAAGGTTCTGTACTGATAATGCCTTTGTGTGTCTACCATCCTGGTAACAGCTGCTGAATAGATCTGTATATATAGGGTCTTTCTCTGAATTTCTCTCAGTTGTGGTTGGAATACTGAAAATGTTCTTTCCTGTTGTGTATGGAATGAAGTTTTCAGTCAACAAGTTTATGACGTTAAATAATTATGTACCAAGATATCATCTTTTAATTGTCATAATGCATTTTGTACTTGGGGTGTAAAGTATAAAAATTGTATTTTTCCTAATTCATAAGAATTTTGTTTTATTTAAACAAAACAAAATTTTACCCCTAAAACATCATAAAATATCCAAATTTTATGACTCAATTAACGCATGTTAAAAACATTTAAGGGGGAGTTGAAAGATTTTCAAAATCAAAAGATAAATGGACGATATTTTGAAAACATGGTTCTAAAAAGTATTTCAAAACAGTTTTTGGTATTTTGGTAATATCTGACTATGGCTGCACTCTGTGGGGTGGACTGTGTTGATGGATAGCGGTCTCCGTGGATAGATAGGGCGGTACGATTTGTAATCCGACTTAAATTGTTTAGTAGACGTTAAGTCCACATTTCATTCCAAAAACAGAATCCAATTTATGTGTGAGGTCAGCCATAGCAACATGGTCCCGTTGTATTTGCAATGGGGAAAAAAGGAGTTTCTTAATCTTATCAGAGATTTAATATTTTAGTTGATTATAAAAAATATCACTGAATTATCTTGAAATAACTTGAGGATATTGTTATCTCTGTGAAATCCGTTATCTTTTGGTTTTTTCCTAATCTGTTTGTAAAAGAGCATGTTTACTGGGAAAACAATTTGCAATTTAAGACAAAGGGAGGTTTCACACGTTAGTTCTGATTGTTAAAAAACATGTTTCTCGAGGCGATGACTGCACAGGAAATGAGATGTAGAATTAACACATGATTAGACAAACATGAGAACGAGATGGTCGGTGGTCCGTTGAAGCCCTGCCCAGCCATATCTCTGCTTAGTGCTGTTGGCTACCTTCTATCACTTCTAAATTGGAGAAACAAAGCATTTAGCAGACTCCACGCAGCGAAATGAATGGTCTGGTCTGACCACACATATAGGTCACGACAGTTCAGTCTCTTTTACTTTTAAAGTTGACATTTGTCTTTTACGTTTTTGTTGGTTTGATGTCATTTCCTTTAACCAGTTTTTTTTTTTTTTTATTGGCCCTAATGACCTCTTTTGTGTTGATTGGTCGTTAATAATCTAGTAACTACCTAGCTAACTAACAGTTTAGTCAGAACTAGAGTGCTAGACCACGCTTTCTAACTAACAGTTCAGCCAGAACTAGAGTGACCACACTTTCTAACAGACAGTCCAGTGTGACCAGGACTGACTGTAAGGTCACCTGTTTCGTGGACGCGAGTCCAGTCTGACTAGAACTGACACACTTGTCCATGAAGGACCAACATTCTGAAAGTTCCATTACACTACCAAATTTGATTTATAATGTAACTGCTTGAAGAATGGTTTGAGCTTCAAGAGCCCTGAATCTTGAGTTCAAGCAAGAGAAAGGTTTGATAAATATATGTTTAAACTTTCCTGTCTGCAAAACTAGAAAGGCAAGCAATCACACATATGAAAACTATCATTTCCTGTATGCATCCTGTAACTGAAACTGTAAATATATGTCTCCTACCAGAAGGTGTCTGCGATTCGTAGATTTCTATTGAGTGCGATTCAAGGATTTCCTTAGTTTTTAAGTCGCGGCGTTTAATTGCAAAACCGATTACTTTTCATCCTATACATAATTATATATCAGTATGTTTCCTGTTCGGTAGTGCAAGTTAAAAACATTTCAGAAGAAAATCTCTGTTATTGCAATGATTACATCACCAAACCTCTACAGAATAAGGAAAACCCGGCTCTAGCCGGATGTTGTATGAAATCGTGTGTATGAAATAACAAAAAAAACAGATGGAACCAATCTTTTGTTCTAACTGCAGTCTATCTGTTGTTATCAGTTCAACAAATCAGATTGGGTGTGAATCAAATTAAATCCGACTTAAATGTTGGGGTCGTTGGAGTCGGCACAGATAATGGTTATTGAGTCTGAGCACTTGAGATACATTACAGGCGGCTAGTAAATTCTGGATTTTTATCTGGTAAATAAACTTGACACACACACTAGAACTGACTGCTTTCCACCTGTTTTTCCTCATGAAGTGCAGAACTTCAGGTAATGGAGCATGGTTCCAGCGCCGCAGTGATCCTTATTCCTCTGCTCTGTTATTCCGTCCCTCCATCATTCCTGTTAGACTGAAATGGTGTTTGAGCTTATACCCTCGACACATGACTGTACTGGCTATGTGGAAATTTAAACCTTGAACCTAGAGACTTACACAATTCTACGTATTACCTACCAAATTATACCTGGTCAGGTGAATATTTTGATCCAACTCAGTTTAAATAAGGTCAAGATCTTACAGTCTCTGAGCCTGAAATATATTTATGATGTCAGTTGCATGTTGGCAGTAGTCTTCATCAGGATAAATATCATAAGTCATAACATAGAGATCAAATTCTGACAAATTTGTGGTTTTAATATCATTAAAAATAAAGAATTTCCTGTAGAGGTAATATATCAAGGACTTTACGAATACATCTGTCACTGTAGCTATGATTCATCTCACTCAACCGCTTGTAAAAAGTGCATCATCATAGTACATACAGATACAAGTATTTGAAATAAGTGGTTTAAATTTCACTTAAACACCTAGTATTGTGAAGATGAGAGTATTTGACCGTTTATTCAAGCCAGCTTGGTGTTGGGCATCATTTAAATTGACTGGATTTAGGACTTCAACAGAGGCTCTTAAATATTTGTACAGATTTTGTTTTGGGCAGCTGCCTTTGGGGAACATTTTGAGTTCGAGTCAAATTTGAAGTTTGGATGAGAAATAAAAAAATTCAAACAAAGAGCAATTTAAAAGATATTCGTGATGATGGACAGTGATGAATAACCTGTAAACCTTTCCCTAAAATTTGTGGTCATGCAGTTTCCTGGATAGGACGACAAAGCTTAATTCTTGGTCAGTCACCAGATAAGGCGACCTAAAACTATCAGAAATTTAGAAGTTTCTAAAACGACTATGTGGTCAGTAACAGGAAAATCAAATAAAAAAGTAGGTAGACAATAGCTTTCACTATCAATTTCCAGATAATTAATTTTTTAATAAACAGCTGTATTGGTAGCTGTATATAGGTTATTTCACTAGCTATAACATATAGATATATCAGTCAGGTTGTGCTGATAGTGTCGTCACCACTGGTGAAACTAGTTTTTACAAACAGAATTAAAAGTCTCCATCATCAACATAAACTTCTTCAGGGAAAAAGGTTTTCATTACGGAAGGTGCTAATCTGTTTTCCTGCTCATCATTTATGTACATATGTAGGATGTGGGTTGGAGTACCAAGTTTTGTCCCCAGGGGTGGACACCTAGGTATAGGGGAAGGTCAAGCTTGCAGCCATACTTAACACAGAGTGAATTGGGTTACGTAACCTTACAGATTATTGGTCTACAATGACATGGGAACTATAAGTGGTAGGCAGATTTTAATCAGATCTGCTCAACAGATTTAGGAAGTGCCCTGGGCTTAAACCTTCACTACTAATGTGAGAACTTGTAAATAAAAGTTAAAAAAATGTTTATAAAAGATCAAATTAAAGCCAAACTTCTCACAATCTCGTGAAATGTTTACTTGTTTATGTTGATTAAACAACAATATTTTGTACATAATCTTGTCAACATTTCTACACAGGATTTATAAAGTGAAGTTTACCCGAATACTGTACGAGTTCATTCCTGTAGTATTGTCATATGATAAAATCTACTTACAGTGTTAATGTATTTCTGTATAAAAATGTTAAGTATTTAATTCCTAATGTGTTATCTTGTGTCAAGATAGTTGCCAATAAAACTTTGATCAAGCAGTGTTTGTTTCTATGGAAATCTTGGGCTTAATTTCTACCCTTTTCACATGGAGAATTTAAGCTGGTATATGGATTTTCTCATTTTTCCAAATAAAATAAAATTTTGAAATGTCATAAAAACACCACAAATAGAATTGATAACAATATAACATGGTTTTAAATTAAACACAATGACAGATATTCAAATGATAGTGTCTATGGAATATACATATTTTCTTTATTGCTTATGTATATTTCAGGGCTCTAGATTAATAGAGGAGTTGTGACCAGCTGTCAAAATTCAACAAGCACATTTAGAGGTTTTATGGTTAAAAATCTGTATCTGTTAACATTACAAGTGTAATATTTCAGATTTTACTTACATAATGGTCTGTGATAAGATAATCAAGGTTTTTAATTTCTAACCCAGGAGATGAATGAAATTGGGCCACTCCCAGCGATCAAAGTTTTGCCTATATGCATGCAGATAGGTATTTAGGTTTGAAAATGAAAATACACAGGTCCCATGGGCCTCTTAACAATTTTGTTCCTTTTAGCAATATATATTTTCTCAATGGAAGTTTACCAAGAATCTAAAGTGTGACAATTAGAGTGATTTAGTCGGTGTGAGATTAGATCCCACAAGTGCCAATTACATGTAAGTCTAAGCTTACTTCCTTTTCATGATCTTGAAATACATCCCAGTGTCGAGCACAGGAGACTTCACCCATATAAATAGTTTACCCCACAAAGGTATACACGCCTTTGAATTTTATCGATAAAATGACAGTTTTGAAGTGAAGCGAAGTTGTTTTGTTTTGAATTGGAAGAGGTTTGAAATCAAACAAATGCAAGCCTCATAGAAACTAGATCTGGCTTTCTATAGAAAAACATATTAGTGAGTGTTATTTTGGTAGAAAGTCACAGGTAGACAGATAATTAGGATATTTAGTGCGACTGTCCCTCTAAGGGACAGATTAATTGGCTATCATCCATGTGTCCTGTAATTGTGTAGAGCTATAAACCTAGGCTGTGTACAACATGACAGTGCCTAATTATATACCCACAGGTAGACAAATGATCAAGAAACACAGTAAAATATCCCCAATTTACAGACAAGAATGCTTGTTACACTGTCAAAATTCATCCTGATGTCTATTGCAGTGTCAATTTCAAACTGCAGCTTACAGTTGAAATCAGACATCTTGAAGTGTGAGTGTCTTATAGTTGTATGTTTCAACATGACAAGAACTATTGTTCAATAGCTGCATGGCTCATATTTACACACACACAAAGAGTACAAATCCTGTTATTTTATTCATTTTAACAAGTGGTTCATTCTGATTTTAACCTTTATAACGCATACTCATGGTAATTATCTTGCATATGATTATGTATGTACATAATTATTACTATCACCTTTTTTTCTGGTAGGGGGTCAGGGTTGACATTAAAATAACTAGTAAATGGCTACCATTCTGGTTTGTGCTTGTTAACAGGACTCAGTATATTCCTCGGGTGTGGCTAGGGCTATTACACTGTTAAAAATATTTGCTGATTATAACAATCAGGAATTTGTACAGAGGTGTGGAAGTCGGTTTGTTTTGGCTCGGAGCTAAATTCCGGGATTTGTATTGTATATATCTGGACATCAGACAAAGATCAAATTCTCACCTGGCTACAGGAGTATTGTGCTAGTGATCAATTATTTATATATCAGTACCATCAAATATGCCGATTATTTCTTGAAAGGTTCAAAGGTTTTGTGAAGTATGTAATATTTTTCTGATATATTTTTTTTGGCTTGATGGCATGTCTGGTTACAATAGTTAAGGTTATAATACAAAAATGTCGTTAAAATTATGATCAGCTAATAATTGGACAATACAAACAAGTAACACATATAATTAATAAGCATATTTGTGAGGCACTTATTATTCAAGAACAATTTTGTTAGATGTCAGAATTTCATAGTACACTTTTCTTTAATAGCTTCTCTGATCAAGTCATCCAAAATGTATTGCAAGTTTATGGTTTTGTAGTTTTGTTGACTCAAAAATGTTTCTACTATTTATTAAAAAAAGAAATTGGACATCGTTCTCTTCATATATAACTGATGCAACCAGCCTGCTAAGGATATGTACACAGTATAACATGGGTAGTACAAGATTCTTCCTTGGATATGTATACAGTACTATAAAACCAGATTTCTTATTAGGATGTACATGGTACAGGAACCTATAGTGTCAGAATTCTTATTTGGACATATACGGTACGTTATAAAATTAGATTCTTGTTAGTAAGTGTATGGTACAGTTTTAGTACCAACTTTCATGTTAGGACATATACAGGTAAAATGTAGGGCAAATATAATAGAATGTGCATCACAGATCATCTGAACATCATTTTCAGAATGACTATATTGTTAACTCAATAAAAATCAACTACAATATTTTTTTTCCTGCCAAATCAAGCTGTAATGGTAAGTAAGCAAAGAATTAAACACTCAATAAATTTAAAAACCAGAAACTGTCGTAAACTATCCTTAATGGGATTGATGAAACATTTGTGTTGTAGGATTTAATATGAGTTAGTTACCATTATACATTTTCATGTGGTATCGCACCATTTCTTGCTGTTATGCTGGGGCCCGTTTCTGTGTAATGTAATTAAGCTTAGATCAATATAGTAAGGGGGTGTCGAGTACGCTGGGAATTCCTCGTAAATGTGGCGACAATTATTATGTACTCTGCTCTGACAGACTTTTATTTCGCCATTTAATTTAGATATATAAAAAAGTCCATTTAATAATATACAGTGATGATGACTTCATTTTGCTATGTAAATCACATGTGATGTCACGCCTGAGGTAGCTGTCCGTGGCCGTGGGGTAAGAGAGGCAATGTGTTACTAGCCATGTGGGTTACAGACCAGTGTGGACTGCCCTAGCAGTGTAGTACGCTCACGGTCTCCCAGCCACAGAGCTCCCTTTAGTCTGAAGTATATTCCCTGTAAGCTGGTGTACACACAGTTTTTCTGTCATTTGAGGGAGCGGATAGCTCTAACATTGACACAAACACTCTCACGGGATTTTAATAATTTTCAAGGGACCTGCTACAACACTGCCGGTAGGTATACAAATTACTTACACAACAGAGGTGGACTAGGTCGTCAACGATACATCTTTATCTACTTGAGATGTGTTAATTCACTCGTAAGTAAAACACAGGTTGATGAATGACATTTCAAATGTGGTCATAAATAAGCCCATTTATTAGCATTTCCTTCTTTACCTATGTCTGACTATATCGGTTAAGTTCATTGTACTGTTCGGCTGTGTTGGTAAAGTTCATATTTACAATATTTATAATTTATTAGTGAGACAATACTTGCAATACCTGTTTCTGTGACTGTATTGATGAAGTTCATCATATTTACAATGTTTATTAGTGAGACAATCCTTGCATATTATACTTGTTTCTGTGACTGTTTTGATTATCATATTTACAATATTTATTAGTGAGACAATCCTTGCGTATTATACCTGTTTCTGTGACTGTATTGATGAAGTTCATCATTATTTATTGGTGAGACGATCCTTGTGTATTATACCAGTTTCTGTGACTGTATTGATGAAGTTCATCATAATTTATTAGTGAGACAATCCTTGCGTATTATACCGATTTCTGTGACTGTATTGATGAAGTTCATCATAATTTATTAGTGAGACAATCCTTGTGTTTTATACCTGTTTCTGTGACTGTATTGATGCAGTTCATCATTATTTATTAGTGAGACAATCCTTGTGTATTATACCGGTTTCTGTGACTGTATTGATGAAGTTCATCATAATTTATTAGTGAGACGATCCTTGTGTTTTATACCGGTTTCTGTGGCTGTATTGGTGAAGTTCATATTTACAATATTTATTAGTGAGAATACTTGCAATATAATCAATGTACCTTAATTTCTGTGACTGTATTGATGAAGTTCATCATATTTACAATATTTGTTTCAGTGACTTCGTGAATTTTGCAGTATATTTATTGTTTTTGGGGGGGTTGTATTGTAGAAATTCTCAGTATTTACAATATTTGTTTCAGTGACTGTCTTCGTGAATTGTGCAGTATATTTATTGTTTTGGGGGGTTGTATTGTAGAAATTCTCAGTATTTACAATATGTGTTTCAGTGACTGTCTTCGTGAATTTTGCAGTATATTTATTGTTTTGGGGGGTTGTATTGTAGAAATTCTCAGTATTTACAATAGTTGTTAGAGGGCTTATTATAGTTACAGAAATGACTTTGTGTAGCTTTGTTGTTTGTTACATATTAACAATATTTGTTTGTGACTGTAATGGTGATGTTAGTCTGTAATTGTGACACTAAACATGCAGTATGTATTTGGGTGGTTTTACTGGACGAGTTCATCATATGATATTTGGGTGGCTACATGGGTGACGTTCGTATCAACATGACTTGTTGGTGTGGTCGTATTTGGGAGAGTTTTATTTTTGTATTATTATTTTTACTGCCCATCAATAACTTAATTGTCATTCAGGGTCGAAGAAGTTCATTGTAATTTACATTAAGTTGGCAGTATTAACAATATTTGTTGGTATATTTCTATTGTTTAAGTTCATATTTACAATGTCTATTTGTCTGACTTTCGGTAATTGTTTTGGACTTGTGCTAGTTCACTATTTTTACAGCTGGTACAATCACTTCCTGTGTCACTTAATGGAAATTCTAAATGACCAACATTTCCTATTGACTCACGACATGTAAATGTTTGCCTGGCTGATGGATCTGGGCCAGTGTTATTTTTAAATCTGTAATACATGTGTGTAAATGTGATGTTTGACTTTGTCACTGGCTGTGTACATACAAGTGTGGATGTCCACCATGGCCTGACTGTATGGTCAACAAATAAGGGCCCGATGGCTGCAGGCTGGACACAGGCTGGCCAGATTAATCTGCTGTATCTTGTATGGTCAGTATAATGAGTTCTCTCACCTGTAATAGAGATATTGTCCATTGTTGGTCAGTCTCAGAATGTTTGAACAGGAATTGTATAATTACAGATTAGCTCAAATTCATGATTGATTCTCCTCAAACTTCAAAAGACGGCCATTTTATGGACACTTAAACCTTCAAGTTTCTGAGTAAGATATTCAATGAACAGGGATATGCAATCCTAGTTAAGTCTATTGGCTGGCTACACGTTTCCTTAGTAAAAGTCCATCAGCTATAGGCATGATCTGTAAGGTAACTCAAATGGTTGGGACATATTTTGTAAGGAAAAGTCCAATGGTTGAGACATATTTTGTTTATAAAAAGTCAAATGGTTGGGACATATTTTGTAAATAAAAGTCCAATGGTTGGGACATGTTTTGTAAATAAAAATCCAATGGTTGGGACATGTTTTGTAAATAAAAGTCCAATGATTGGGACATATTTTGTTTATAAAAAGTCCAATGGTTGGGACATGTTTTGTAAATAAAAGTCCAATGGTTGGGACATGTTTTGTAAATAAAAGTCCAATGATTGGGACATATTTTGTAAGGAAAAGTCCAATGGTTGGGACATATTTTGTTTATAAAAAGTCAAATGATTGGGACATATTTTGTAAGGAAAAGTCCAATGATTGGGACATGTTTTGTAAATAAAAGTCCAATGGTTGGGACATGTTTTGTAAATAAAAGTCCAATGGTTGGGACATGTTTTGTAAAGAAAAGTCCAATGGTTGGGACATGTTTTGTAAAGAAAAGTCCAGTGGTTGGGACATGTTTTGTAAAGAAAAGTCCAATGGTTGGGACATGTTTTGTAAATAAAAGTCCAATGGTTGGGACATGTTTTGTAAGGAAAAGTCCAATGGTTGGGACAATATGTTTTGTAAGGAAAAGTCCAATGGTTGGGATAAATATTTTGTAAAGAAAAGTTCAATGGTTGGGACATGTTTTGTAGAGAAAAGTCCAGTGGTTGGGACATGTTTTGTAAAGAAAAGTCCAATGGTTGGGACAATATGTTTTGTAGAGAAAAGTCCAATGGTTGGGACATGTTTTGTAAAGAAAAGTCCAATGGTTGGGACATGTTTTGTAAAGAAAAGTCCAATGGTTGGGACATGTTTTGTAAAGAAAAGTCCAATGGTTGGGACATGTTTTGTAAAGAAAAGTCCAATGGTTGGGACATGTTTTGTAAAGAAAAGTCCAATGGTTGGGACATGTTTTGTAAAGAAAAGTCCAATGGTTGGGACATGTTTTGTAAAGAAAAGTCCAATGGTTGGGACATGTTTTGTAAAGAAAAGTCCAATGGTTGGGACATGTTTTGTAAAGAAAAGTCCAATGGTTGGGACATGTTTTGTAAAGAAAAGTCCAATGGTTGGGACATGTTTTGTAAGGAAAAGTCCAATGGTTGGGACATGTTTTGTAAGGAAAAGTCCAATGATTGGGACATGTTTTGTAAAGAAAAGTCCAATGGTTGGGACATGTTTTGTAAGGAAAAGTCCAATGGTTGGGACATGTTTTGTAAGGAAAAGTCCAATGATTGGGACATGTTTTGTAAATAAAAGTCCAATGATTGGGACATGTTTTGTAAGGAAAAGTCCAATGGTTGGGACATGTTTTGTAAGGAAAAGTCCAATGATTGGGACATGTTTTGTAAATAAAAGTCCAATGATTGGGACATGTTTTGTAAGGAAAAGTCCAATGGTTGGGACATGTTTTGTAAGGAAAAGTCCAGTGGTTGGGACATGTTTTGTAAATAAAAGTCCAATGGTTGGGACATGTTTTGTAAGGAAAAGTTCTTTGACACATTCGTACAGATGCATGCATGCAGAGTGCAGCTGATTTAGATGTAGATTCTGTTATTGTGTGTTTTACTGACCACCTGACAGGTGGTCAGTGTTCAGAAATGACCACTTAGTAGGTAGTGACCTATTGTATCTTTATTGACGTGTCACAAGTTTATAGTCCCAGTTAATACAGCTATCAACATTCATTTATTGGGTTCCATAAAATACCAATTATCCCACTACACATATAGCTCCCCCAGGTAGTGGGATATGGTGGATCTGACAATCTTGTACAGGTGGACAAATACTGCAGATCTGACCAGCTCATACAGGTGGGAAAATACAACAGATCTGACCACCTCATAAAGATGGTCTGACAATAAATATCCAATCCATGTTCTGCTGGATGTTGCGGTGCTGTTTTTGTGTTGTGTTAGTTACTTGTGCTGTAGGGACAGTTGGGACTTTGTTGTGCTGAGTGTTGTGGTGCGGTTGTTGTGTTTGTTACTTGTGCTGTGAGGACAGTTGGGACTTTTTTGTGCTGAGTGTTGTGGTGCTGTTGTTGTGTTTGCTACTTGTGCTGTGAGGACAGTTGGGAATTTGTTGTGCTGAGTGTTGTGGTGCTGTTGTTGTGTTTGTTACTTGCTGTGAAGACAGTTGGGACTTTATTGTGAAGGGTATTATGGTGCTGTTGTTGTGTTTATTACTTGTGCTGTGAGGACAGTTGGGACTTTGTTGTGCTGAGTGTTGTGGTGCTGTTGTTGTGTTTTTTATTTGCTGTAAAGACAGTTGGGACTTTATTGTGAAGGGTGTTATGATGCTGTTTTTGTGTTTGTTACTTGTGCTGTAGGGACAGTTGGGACTTTGTTGTGAAGGGTGTTGTGGTGCTGTTGTTGTGTTTGTTACTTGTGCTGTGAGGACAGTTGGGACTTTGTAGTGCTGAGTATTGTGGTGCTGTTGTTGTGTTTGTTACTTGCTGTGAAGACAGTTGGGACTTTGTTGTGAAGGGTGTTATGGTGCTGTTATTGTGTTTGTTACTTGTGCTGGGAGGACAGTTGGGACTTTGTTGTGCTGAGTGTTGTGGTGCTGTTGTTGTGTTTGTTACTTGTCCTGTAGGGACAGTTGGGACTTTGTTGTGCTGAGTGTTGTGGTGCTGTTGTGTTTGTTACTTGCTGTGAGGACAGTTGGGACATTTTTTCGAAGGGTGTTATGGTGCTATTATTGTGTTTGTTACTTGCTGTGAGGACAGTTTGGACTTTGTTGTGAAGGATTTTATGGTGCTGTTGTTGTGTTTGTTACTTGTCCTGTAGGGACAGTTGGGACTTTGTTGTGTAGGGTGTTATGGTGCTGTTGTTGTGTTTGCTACTTGTGCTGTAGGGACAGTTGGGGCTTTGTTGTGCTGAGTGTTGTGGTGCTGGTGTTGTGTTTGTTACTTGTGCTGTAGGGACAGTTGGGACTTTGTTGTGCCGAGTGTTGTGGTGCTGTTGTTGTGTTTGTTACTTGCTGTGAGGACAGTTGGGACTTTGTTTCGAAGGGTGTTATGGTGCTGTTATTGTGTTTGTTACTTGCTGTGAGGACAGTTGGGACTTTGGTGTGAAGGATGTTATGGTGCTGTTGTTGTGTTTGTTACTTGTGCTGTAGGGACAGTTGGGACTTTGTTGTGCTGAGTGTTGTGGTGATGTTGTTATGTTTTTTACTTGCTGCGGGTACATTTGAGACTTTTAATCTGTGTTGTGAAGGAAGTTGTGGTACTTTAATTGGATTTATCTCAGGTTAGACAGGATAAGCTGTAATCCTATCAAATAAAGATACACTGCATAGAACCTGGGATTCCTTGTAATCGCACAGACATTTGAACTACCCACTGTCTGTATGTATTACATATAGGGAACATTCGGGCCTTTAAATATTTACACTGAACCTCATCAAATCCCCCCTTCAGCCCC